>NW_016107741.1:1955591-1982294 GCF_001604975.1 Cebus imitator
ATGTAGGGTGCCTTGTTTCACTTAGATATTTCTTAAAACAAGGGTCTTGACCAGGCACAGTGGCTCATGCTTGAAATTCTAACACTTTGGGAGGTCAAGGCAGGCAGATCACTTGCACCCAGGAGTTTGAGACCAGGCTGGACGAAACCCTGTCTCTATGAAAAAAAATACAAAAATTAGCTTGGCATGGTGGTTCATGTCTGTGGTCCCAGCTACTCAGGAGGCTGCAGTGGTAGGATCGCTTAGCCTGAGAGGTTGACCCTTCCGTGAGCCAAGATCATGTCACTGCACCCCAGCCTGGGTGACAGAGAGACCTTGTCTCAAACAACAACAACAACAAAACCAACCAACCAAATCAAAAAATTGTCCAAAATAAGAGGAAATTTCAAGCCCCATTGTTGGTCAACTGTCAGCATTTGCCCACTTTGGCCCCTCTTAAGGCTTCAGAAGAAACACCCACTCATATGGTTTAGATATTGTCCCCTCCAAATCTCATGTTGAAATGTGATCCCCAATGTTGGAGGGGCCTAGCAGGAGGTGGATTGTGGAGGTGGATCACTCAAGAATGGCTTAGCACTATCCCTTTAGTGATAAGTGACTCCTTGCTCAGTTAGTTCACATGAGATCTGTTTGTTTAAAAGAGCCTGGGACCTCCCCCTTCTCTCTCTTGCTCCCTCTCTTGCCATGTGACATGGCTGTTCTCCCTTCCTCTTCCACCATGACTGTAAGCTTCCTCAGGCCCTCACTGGAAGCAGATGCTGGCGCCATGCTTCCTGTACAGCCTGGAGAACCATGAGCCAAAATGTACTTATTTTCCCTATAAATTACCTAGTTTCATGTATTTCTTAAGAGCAATGCAAACAGACTACCATGCTCACCTATCCACAGTGTCCACTCCTCTCTTCAAGTCATAGGAAGCCAGGGAGCTTCTCCTGCAAGGAAACTTGCCTCACATGCCAGCAGAGTTTGGACATAGTTTTCTTTTCTCCAAAGATGCCAAGGTAAGGAGTATAGTGCAGGGGCCAAGGATGTGAATTCTTGTGTCAGTCTACCTACCTCAAATCGTACTCAATTCTTAAAAGCTAGGACACCTTAGGCAGGTTACCCAGACTTCCTGTGCCTCACATTGGTACTTAAGAAATGGGATAATCATAATACCTGTGTCACAGAACTGTTGAGAGGATTAAATGAGAAAATGCAGGGCCATCTTTCTGGTAGATAGCATTGTCAGCCTGGTAGATAGCCCCAAATAGCCTCTTTGCCTAGAATTCTGTAAGAGCCCATGGAAGCCAACTACCTAGATACCTTCTTTCTTGTCCTCCTGAGTTTCCAAATTTCTCCATCCCCTGCAGGGAAACTGGCACTCAAGTGGTGATATTGCTCTGTAGTGTAGCCTATGATGTGAGGATGGGATTTTTGCCTTTCTTGCTCACCTCATCTCTCAGAGTCTTGACCCTACTAAGGCAGCAAACCACACTGCCATGTGTGTACCTATGCAACAATCTTACATGTTCTTCACATGTACCCCAAAACCTAAAATGCAATACAAAAATAGTGTAGAAAAAAAATAATTATTGAAATGACTTTTCTCATTTCAAGTTATAACACATCTGAAATTAACTTGCCCAGTTAATTATAATACATCTGAAATTCTAAAGGCACTGCCTCTACCTGTTGTGCAAATCCCCTTCCATCTATAGTCTCTGGCCTAAAATCAGTTGAGATGAACCCTCCTCCTCTGGAAGTCCTACCTCTTTCTGAAGGTAGGTGCCTGCTGAATCTGGCCCCTGTGGCCATTTGCTCAAGTGGTTTCTACAGTTTTTAGGGGAAGTGGGACTAAGACATGTGAAAAGGGGAGGGTGGAAACTGAAATCTTAAAAGACAAAACAAATGAGCACTGAGCCCCCAGCTTGTATGTGTAAATCCATGGGAATCAAAGGCTTGCAGAACGGTGGCAGTAGTTGGCTGTCTAACTGGGAGGATGAATAGTATGCTATGTGCTGGTTTGGCTGAAAAGACTGTCTTTCCTAGTAAGCAAATTATTGATTATAAACTGTTATGATTCCTTCGGAGCCATTGCGGCCAACCATATTATTCCATCTGCCTTAAATGCCTGCTGTGTTCCCATGCCAAAACCCTTATGAAATTTCCACTGGAAAAAAAATGAGTAGCAAATTCAGGTCTCAGTGCTCATATATAATTTCAGATTTCATTAATAGTTATTAAATATATGCCCTGGGGAAGGATAAAGTTCCTCATATGAATGGAAAGAGAATTAAATTTATAAATAAGGTGACTCTGTTTTCAAGGACTGTCTTAGAAAAATCATTTAAATGAAAGGTGTTTAAAATCTTACAGGATAAAAAACAATGCAATGTTAGGAAAAGATAGGCTTGCTCAAAAAATTTTTTAAAACAATTAAGTTGGAAACATTTTTCTCTGTCTGGAGTTTGAAAATGAACTTTGGGGAAAATTTTAAAAAGTCATAAGATATTTTTATATCACCGGGTGCGGTGGCTCATGCCTGTAATACCAGCACTTTGGGAGGCCAAAGTGGGCGGATCAGCTGAAGCCAGGAGTTTGAGACCAGCTTGTTCCAATATGGTGACATCCCATCTCTACTAAAAATGCAAAAATTAGCCAGGCATGGTCGCGGGCACCTGTAATCCCAGCTACTTGAGAGGCTGAGGCAGGAGAATTGCTTGAACCCAGGAGTTGGAGATTGCAGTGAGCCGAGACTGTGCCACTGCACTCCAGCCTGGGTGACAGAGCTAGACTCTGTCTCAAAAAAAAAATTATTTATTGTGTCCCCAAAATATCCACGTCTAGAAAACAGTGATGGATATATCGGTAGGTGGCAAACTGGATGCTAAAAAGCATGTTGAAAATTGGTATTCATCTTTTTTAAAAGCGACAATTATAAAAAGAATACAATAGGCTAGTTAAGTAATTTTGACTAAGCAAAGCCGTTTGAAGTTTTAGGCGACTAAGCCACATAACCTGGGCAATATCTTCTGTAGTAGGAATTGTCAAAAGTCCAAGTAAAAAATTCAAATTCTTTTCAGACCCATCGTAAATCTCCCGAAAAGCTATACAAATGTAGTTTTAGCTTAATGTGAATAAGCAGATAGAGAAGGTTTGAAAGAGACATTTAAGTTGGCAAAAGTTTGGAAGAGCAGAGCAGTTGGTTTTGTTTTTGTTTTGTTATGTTATGAGGGCAAATAAAATATTTGCCTGAGTGCAAACAGAGATACTGTTGAACTGAAGACATTTTTGGAACAGGTGAGTTCTCTGATGTCTTTTTCCACTGAATTGTCTTATCAGAAAAGAATAAACAAGAGAGTTTTGTTGTCATTTGTCAGCCTGCTGTTACATGAGCTGCCACGAGAGATTAAAATGTACAGAATGCCTTCAGACGTTGTGGGTTCAAATGTTAGCTTTTCTCACTAAAAAATGTACTCTGCTATATTTTATATGAAAAATGCTGTTGTAAATAACTTTAACATAACTGTTGAAGCTGTAAAGACAATTTTTCTATTTGAATTTATCTCATAAGACACCGTGAAATGAAATTTTATCTTTTAAAATAAACACTTCCCAAACACAGAGAGACTGAGATCAAGAAAGCCTTTCCTCCTGCTTTATCTTGTTTTCACTTCCCGAGTCAGCAGGCTGCACTGTATGATGGAGATGTGATTAGCCTGGTCTGTGGAACCAGAGGGCCATTTTCTATGCCCCTGCAATCTCCATGATCAGTTTAGGGTCTAGGGAATATTTCCCTTGGAAAGTTCACATCATCTCAAATGAAAAGTCTCGTTATTCAAAAACAGTAATTATTTAGTTGCAAAATATATTAAACATAATTCTTATTTTTATTGTTTTGCTAGGTAGCCAAATTCAAAGTTGTCACCAAACATATGAAAATGTTGGGTTTTATATTACCCTTAAAATATTTTTTCTTATAAGTTTGTTTCTAAGATATGTGATTTTTACCAGGCTGTTGCTCATACCAACAGTACAACTCCAGAGAACTTGCAGGAAATGTTTGAAAAAGTAATCCTAAAGTGACATTGATAGAGGGGATAAGCATGAAAATGCTAATGTGAATCCTATTTAGCTAGTTATAAGTTAGACTGTGGTTGAAGTTTGTTTGTAGGCTGATGATTTAAACAGAGATGGTTTGGAAAAATAAGCAAAAAGCAAATGCATATTCAAATATGTCCCCCATTAAGACAGAGCAGTAAAAAAGTGATTCATGAAGAAGATTGTAGAAAATAAAAATCTACTCCCCTCCCTAAAGCAGTAACGAAAGTAGAAAAACTGAAGAATATTGAAACATTTTCATTGTTCAATATACAGATTTTTTTTATTGTTGTTGTTCAAGAGTTGCTGATGGTAGATAGTAAGTAACCTGGCAATGAGAATGGAAAAAATGAATTCTAATAACCAAACAAACTAAATGTCAGATGATGCTTTCATGTAGCGAAGGGAGTTATCTGTCTTTTCTTGAGGAGCATAAGAAAAAGAACAGATTTACCCCCTATTTCATGGCAAAGACATTTGGTAAAAGGCAGACTTAACAGCATGACTAAAACAGAATCCCACCAGCCCCCAAGCCAGGGGTCCTTATCAACAGCATAAAAGCTCAGGTGGCAGCTGTGGAATTCCAGATGAACTAAGAAATGTGGAGCGAGCCAGCCAGTTCAGCAGAAAAGAATGTCAACAATTTCCCCATGGACGCCGAGGAGCCTGTTGCTGGGGAGCCTGTTGTGAGCACATCTCTTTAGTCTTCAGGGAAACAGAGGCACATGAAGAACAGCTCCAGGAACTGAGAAAGAGTTCCAGAAATTTTAGAATGTCAGAGATGGCCCACTGAAGTAAAGAAATATGAGAACAAAATTGAGGCGGGGCAACTCGTGGAAAGGAGACAGTTTGCTTCTGTTTTCTGTTGCTAAATGCTTTCCTGTGCTTGCCCACCCACATGCTCACAACTTATGAGGAAGTAAGAAAGGAAGCTGTACTTTGCAAAAAGGTATCTAGTGAATAGAATTATACTCTGTGATGTGAATCTGCCACTGATTTTCTTGGTGATAGGACACCAACTTAAGAAATGAAATGAACAAGATATCCAGGACATAATCACATTTCTATGTATATGCACACATACAGCTTCATATGAACATGCACAATTAAGAGCATATAGCATACGGCCATTTACGACATAGGACATTTCTATAGTCCATGTCAATCCAGCTCCTTTGGAAAGAGAAAAAAATCCCATGCTACTTATTTATGCAACTGTTTTCAAATAAGTTTCTCTGACTGTTTGATGATAAGTGTAATGTAATCATACATAAGTGATCAGTGAAATTAGAAATAAAGACATTGCATGTTTGGAGCAAAGTAGAGCAATTTCATAAGGAGCTTTTAATTCTGAGAGCATTTCGAATGGAGTATTTGAATTGATTTTATCTAATTAATATGCTAAATCACACTGAACAAAGAAAAACACATACAATCATGTAGGGCATGTGGACTTGTACCATATCCAAGCAGAGAAAGGACCTTGGGGAGTCTCTAGTCCAACTCCCTCACTTCATAGACAGGAGCCTGAGATCATGGACATTCCTACCACGTGAAGTCACACACACAAGCTCGGGTCAAGGCTATGGGTCCAGTCACTTACGTGTGCATCAGAAGGGGGAGACAGACACAAACTCAAACACACAGAGAAAGAACGTGAAAAACAATATAGCAAGCACTTGTGGCAATGTATTCTCCTGGAAGAAAACATACAGGTTTTGCAGAGAAGAGGGATTAATCAGATGTAAAGTCAAGCGTTTCTGTTGGGGGCTGAAAACTCAGGTGGCATATATAGATTTTCAGATAAGCTAAAAATGACAAGGGCATAGAATTCACTTGCAAAGGCTGCCACACTGGACCAAAGTTGCATTGTCATGTTACCTCTCTGTTGTCCTAAGAAACTGAAGGTGCTCTCACCATGTTGGAAAATCCCCCAAATTAACATCACCTCTATGCCACAAATACCAGGAGCACTAGATCTCAGTCTCCATAGCATTTTCATTGCTCCCTGCATATACCCAGACATCTTAGCATGGTGGTCCTTGAACGTGGGCATCAACCTCAGCTGGAGGGCTTGCTAAAACACATTGCTGGGTTTGACCCCGTCAGAATTCCTGACTCAGTAAGTCTGGGTGGGGCCTGAGAATCTGCATTTCTAACAAGTGTCCAGGTTGTGCTGCTGGTGCTGCATGGATCGCACTTGGATCTGGCACACTGCACTAGCATAGTTTAGGCTTGCTGAAATTGGATTACCGAGTTGATGGATGAAAATGATGCTCTTTTATTGGACCACATAATGGATATGTGCATCTGTCACCTGCAGATGAAAGTGGTGGCAAAATGTGAGATTTCTAGCATTGCCAAAAGGAAAATATTGACAAGCATTGTTAGGAAAATTTTCCAAAGGGGGGTTTAAATGATCTCCATGCGCAAGATCAATGGGATGGAACATCTTTTAAAAAGTTGTCTCAGCAATAAAAACTAAAATGAAAACTTGCTGCAATTGTTGAGGTTTATGCATGCAGTTCCAAGAAGTATCGAGAATTTTTAAGTCATTTTTGGATTAAGTATTTCTGAAACTATCTCATTACAAAAGAACTTTTTCATCATTGAAACTTTACATCTGAATCCTTACTTTTTAGAGTATTACATAGTTTAAGCTGAATGTTCTTTTTCTTGAATTTTACTTTTCAACAGGAAATGGAACTCTATCAAAATAAGGAAATAAATGTTCTGCTTACATGTGCTATTCTGAACAATGTAGTTATTTATAAAAGGGGATTTCTACTTTTACTAACTCAATATGTACCAGAAAATATTAATAATTTAAATACAGTTTTGAAGGTAACTCAAAATTTTATTAACCCTAATAATGGTTTTAAACCATATTAAGGTACATCAGTTGCTCTCACAAGTCACTTTATTTATTTATTTTTGAGATAGGGTCTTACTCTGTCACCCAGGCTGGAGTCCAGTGGGGTGATCGCGGCTTTGCAGCCTCCACCTCCCAGGCTCAAGTGATCCTTCCACCTCAGCCTCCTGAGTAGCTGGGACTACAGGCACATGCTACCATGCCCTGTTCTTTTCTTTTCTTTTCTTTTCTTTTCTTTTCTTTTCATTTCTTTTCTTTTCTTTTCTTTTCTTTTCTTTTCTTGTATTTTTTGTAGAGATGAGGTTTTGCCATGTTTCCCAGGCTGATCTGGAACTCCTGAGCTCAAGCAATCTCCCCGTTTCAGCCTCCCAAAGTGCTGGGATTTCAGGCGTGAGCTGTGGCACCCAGCCTCAGAATTCACTTCATATTTTGCATTAAAACTAGTTTATCTATCAAGACAGATAGAAAGCGTCCTTGTTCTACATAGGTTTACTTGTTCTCCTTATTACCCTCATCTGAATCTGTAGGCCACTGACAAAGAGTTTTGTCAGGTCTCCAAGTGACTCCATATTTTCTTGAAACCAGTCTTTAGTACTTTTTTTATGTTGCTCTCCTCCAAATTTAACTAAAAGAGATTTAATGTCTTGTTTGTAAGCTTCAAGGAAAGCTGCAAAAATTTAAAGAATGCAAATCAGAAATTATATTGATTTAACAAGCAAATGAAGCAAACAATTTAAAATCTGAACATAGTTTATTACTTTTTCACTGGCAGGCAAATGATTTTGTTCCCACAATGTAACCTTTCCTATTTTGAGTCTTTTATCCTGTTAAACACTAATTCCTTTCTCAGGAGGTCCCAAATAGAAAATACTCCGTTTTCAATGGACATTGACAACACACGTGTATGCTATTCTTATTACACACTGATGAAGGTATAGCTGAAATCATGTAATCTTGCTAGTAATTTCACTTTGGAGATATATGATAAGATATTGCCATAGAATGAGACTCCAAAGACATTTAGTCCTGAGCGAGTACTGTTGCTCCATTTTACATAACAGTTTCACATTTGAAGGAGATGGAGGGAATGCTGGCGATGCAGGGTGAGGCACACCTTTAATGTGGGGCCTCTTGGTAGTGGGCCAAATGGTTCTAATTATTTTCACAACTTTCTCCTGCAGTGGGAAGGAGTTGGAAAGAGGATCACACAGGCGTACAAATCTGTTACCCAAAGTGAAGTGAGACGAGAAATTCTTCTGGTGATCTATCCCATCGACTGGTGAGATAACCTTCCTTCCTTCCCCTTTGTGATGCCACTTGCAGCAGGATGCCGCTTCCTCTGCTCACCTGGGCCTGTGACTTCTCCCTCCCTTGGGGGACGGGGAGGGAGTGCCCTGATGTTTCTTCACTGCCTCCCTGGTCTTCTTCTGACCCCACCTTCCACCACTCCTACAATCCCAGGTTTCTTAGCCACCTTTGTCATTTACATCGCTGTGTTGCCAGCCCCACCCACGAATCTGCAGTCATCTCGCTTGCACAAGTTCCCATTCTCAACTCCTCTTTTCAGGGACAACTCAGCACTCAAGTTCTCTAGCATAAGAAATGCCTCTGTGTTTTAGAGAGCACAACTTACAAACAGATACAACAATTTTTCTAAGCAAGTGAATTCAGTTGCTTGATATATTAGGCAAGAAGAGGCCAAATGGGAATCTGGGTTGGAGTTGTCCTCCGACTCCTGAGGACACTGGTTTTCTCCTAGTGAACTTTCTCGTGTAGTTGCTGCTAGCTTCACACAAGCCTCTCTTCCAGGTACACACAAACTTTGTTGATGAAATTCTCATACCATCTGAGAAGTATTTTTTTTTTTCAACCAATCTGATTTTGGAGTTGAACGCATTGCAGCAAGTTGATCACCAATTACATCTGTGATAGATCAATGCTCAGTGCCTGGCAATGTCCTGGATAGTCAGTCAAGGGGAGGTGAAGGCTTTCACTCATGGGGAAATAAGACAGCACACTGCCTTTTATAAATCTACAGTTGTGCCATTTCTGTAAAAATATCACTCGCATTTCTATTTTCATTCTTCTGTTGGTTTGCTTAATTGAATCCCCCTCTCCCTAAAGATATAAGAAGAATGTAATATCACTTACATTCTTTATTCCAAAATTGTAAAATGACTTTCATTTTCTTGGATATGTCTCAGCAAAGAAAATGAAAATTTTACATTTCCTTTTTATACTGTTCCCACAAACATCTCATAAACATGAGTTTGCATAGGTATAACTTGGAAGGGGGAGTATTAATATGGAGTTGGCTTTGTCTTACCAAAAAAAAAAAAACAAAAAACAAGGCCGGAGTGCAGTGTGGCTCTTGCCTGTAATCCTAGCACTTTGGTAGAAGGAAGTTGGAGGATCATTTGAGGCCAGGAGTTCTAGATCAGCCTGGGCAACATAGGGAGACTCCATCTTTACCAAAAAAGAAAAAATAGTTCGGTGTTATGGTGCTTGCCTGTAGTCCCAGTTACTTGGGAGGCTGAGGCAGGAGGATTGCTTGAGCCAAGGAGTTCCATGCTGCAGTGAGCTATGATCATACCATGTCACTGTACTCTAGCCTGGACGACACAGCAAAACCCTGCCTCTAAAAACAAAAACAAAACAGAAAAACCCCAGCATTGCCATAGTGTCTGTTAATCATTGTGACAAGTCCATAATTGTCTTGCTTGCTCTTCCAGCTGGGTAGAATCTATAGAATATTTAAACCAATCAATACCTCCTGCCTTGAAATGAATTGTCTAAGCTTTGCTTATAATAATCATATTATTTTCTAGCCTAACACTTTATTTTCTATTAATGGCTGTATGAGTGCCTGAGAACAGTGGGAAGTTATTATCTTATCACACAGCTGATATCAACTATTATCTCTCACTCAGAACAACAGACATCAAGGAGATGATTCCTTTTACTAAAAAGTAAGACTAATAATACATTTAAGTAAATTGTTAAGAGTAACTATGTAGATCCCATGTTCAGTTCCTTCATTTTACATACACAGACACAGACAGACAGACAGACACACACACACACACACACACGTACTAACAAATTTTCTACAGGTGAAGAATATACTGCTTTCCTCAACTGGTTATGCCTTTTTAATTTAATCAATGATGTAGTATTCAACTGGGTATCAATAAAGTTTTGTCCTCTGACCAAGTACACTGAAGTGCTGGAAGATTGGCCCTAATCCTTCACCTCTCCCTGTATCTCAGCGCTTTGCCATAGTACACTGTGGGTAGGGTGTACTTCCCTGCCCCCTGACTTGGTCACATGACTTGTATTGGCCCATGGAATGAAGCAGAAGTGACAGTGTACCCATCGTAAGCCCAGGCTTCAAGAGGTCTATGTGTTTTCACTTGTTCTCTTTCAATTCTGCTATTGCCATAAGGAGGACATGCCGGGGCTAGCCTGTCTGTACAAAGAGAAGGCTGACAGGTACTTACAGTAGAGCTCTCCCCAAGCCAAGCCCAGTATAGCCAACCCCCAGATGATTGGCAGACTTGGGAGACATAATAAGTGATAGTTAATCTAAGCCACTATGTATGAAGGTGGTTTGATATAGGGCATTAGATAACTGATATTAAGTCACCATCAAGCAAGTTTGGTTTACAGCACTGATTGGTAGTAGTTCATTTGATTAGCTTAGTTTTAAATTTGATATGAGAATATGTTAATATTATGCAGTATAATCTTAGGACAATCATAAATAGAAATAGACTGGCCCTAATTTCCTACAGAGTAAGATGACTCTATATTTATAGAGAGGGAAAGTTCCCTTATCTTTCAGAACTTTAATGTCTGTGCATCTGTAAAACAAGAATTAGAATATTTGCCGTGAAAAGTAGGAATCCATGGATAAAATATGTGATTTACTCAGCATGTGGTAGAACAACAAATAAATGTTAGCTATTATTTTTATTCAGTACAATGTATGAGAGAAAGTCTATTAATACTTGGGTCATTATTTGTATTCCTTTTTCTTTAACTTCTTTTAATGTTTTGCTCATTTTCTTCTGGTTTTACTTGTATAACTCTTCCCTTTTCCTTACCTTCTGAAAAATTCAAGTATAAAGTCTACCATTCCTTTTGCCCAGGGTCCAAAAGGATGATTTACCAAAAATGGCAAGGCCCACTGAGCTATTTATACTGCTCTGGACACAAGTTTCATGTTATGGACACATTTCCAAATGCAAACACAAACACAAAGTTCTTTTCTTTTTTTGAGACAGGGTTTCACTTTGGGAGTACAGTGGCACAATACTGGCTCACTGCAGCCTCGACCTCCTGGGCTCAAGTGATCCTCCCCACTCAGCCCCACAAGTAGCTGGAACTACAGGCACATGCCACCATGCCTGGCTCATTTTTTGTATTTTTTGCAGAGACAAGGTTTTGCCATGTTCCCCAGGCTGGTCTCAAACTCCTGAGCTCAAGTGATCCCCCCACCTCAGCCTCCCAAAGTGCTAGGATTAAAGGTGTGAGTCACTGTGCCCGGCTTCCAAACATAAAGTTCTTTTGAAAGAAAATCAAGCATAGCAGATCATTAAATGTATTCCTTAAATATGTTCTCTTCCCTCCCTGTCCTCCATAAAATCCTGCAAATAAGTATCAGATATAAGTGAGATGCTTTCTAATTTAAACCCATGATCCACTGTGTAGGAAGCAATGACAACAGCAAGACATTTACTTTCCTTTATGTTGTAGCCACAGACATGATCTTAGTTTAGATAGGCTTGTCAAATGATTTTGCCAAGAGTGGGTAAACTTTTTCTGAAAAGGGTCAGATAGTACATATTTTCTGCTTTTTGTGGGCCACATGGGCTCTATCACAAATATGCAACTCTGCCACTGCAGCATGCAAACAACCATAGACAATATGCATAGAAATTTACATGGCTGTTTTCTAGTAACACTTTGTATACAAAAACAGATGGGCTATAATTCACACGCAGCTGGTAAAGGCAATAACCTCTAAGACAAAAATAATGATGATATTAATGGAAAATTAGCCACACTGAAGTTCAAATATGTTCCTAATATAATATCTACATTGTATGTGAATATTTCTTGGGTTTATCTTTTAAACCTTAGAACTGTTTTTTTTTTTTAAAGTTCTGCGTATGATAATCATAAGGTTAGATTTTATTTGTTGGATCTATCCTCATGGTCTGAAGTTTCTCAACATTTACAGAACAGAATTTCTTAGCACAAATTCTGCCCGGCAGGCTGGTTAAATTCAATTTCTGTCTAATTGTTCTGTGTAGGACTTTCACTCTGTTATTTCTACATATGTCAGCATTGGGTCTATGTGGCACCCATGTAATGGCATTTCCAGCTATTTGCATGCTATGCCATCCTATTTTGTTGGTGATCATATTGGACAATACACTTTTTGCTTTCCTAATAGTAATCAACAGGAATACCAATGGTAATATATATTTTTTCCCAAGGACTTTTACGTAGAACCTCTCCTTGGCTTCTGAAAGCTTATAATGAAGGCATACTCTAACACCATTTTTATTTAGCCCTCATCATGTTAACAGGCTCTCGCACAAACCGAATAATCACTGTGGTTCACCCTTGTGGAGACTGGCTAACTAACATGCTTAGCCCATAAGAAAAACATTAGGGAAAGGAATGCACGTTCTCTGGGTTCACACTCACCCAGCTGCCCAGACATGCTAAGGAAGTATTCATGTGTGAGCTCAGTTTGGTGTGCAGATGTTGGAGAATGGTTTGTGAAGACCTCCCTGATAGCATCAAGCCTGCTGCAGAGTGAACTAACTCAAGATGATTTTTTTTCCAGGTTTTCATCATTTGAAAGGTTTAATTTACCAAGATGGGTTTCAGCAATCTCACAGTGTGACATTGATTTTATCGTGTAATTTAATCTATACTTAATTTCAAAGGGTGGTATTCAGAGATAAAGCTAGACTTCACAGTATATTCCTCTTATGAGGCACAGTGCAGGTTCCTTCTGTCTTCAAGAAGAAATGATTTATCATGTAGCATGTGATTGATCAAGCCATAGGATTTCCTTTCATCTCTTAGCTTGTCTGTATTCTCAGTTTTTAAGGCTCTTTTCTTTTACTGCCCAGATTTTTATTATTTTTAGTTTCAAACCATTATAGCCAAAAATGTTGCCAATGTGGGCTTTTTAAAAATTCTAGTTTATCACTGTTAGTGTAAAGAGTGAGTCAAAAAATTCATATGAAGCTGGAGTCCTGGTTTGAACAATAAGCATGTGCTGAAACATTAGTGTTTTTAAAAGCTCACTTCCCAATACCATATGAAAATAAACAGATGCTTTTAAAAGCAGAATTTGTGTAACAATTGTTAATAAAAAGCTAAAAGCTGACATAAAACTCTTTCATCTAGAAAGTATGCTGTCTAATATTATGGATGCTGAAAGACCAAAAAAGAAAAAAAAATAAATAAATAAAAAGAAAAAGAAAAAATCAACCAAAACCCAAAATGAAGCTCAAACCCCAGCAGAACTTCTTGTCTTAGGGTCTGAGCAAGGAGAATATACTCAAACACCCAAGAGGAGACAGGCAGGGGCAGCCCTGAGGGTACCGATGGGAAAAAAGAAAAACGCCAACAATCGTGTCACGAAGGCCCCATCTGCTCTGCTTCTGTCTTGGGCAGACAGTTGGTCATCTTGAGCTCACTAAGAGCAAAATTGTGCTTGTCACAACTGTAGAGGGGGTGCTACCATCATCTAGCGGTTAGAAGATATGTAGGGGGCTACTACAGATCCTGCAACGCACAATGCACAGGATTAAGTGCCAAGCCTGGCCCGGAGTGTGGGGCTGGGGGAGTGGTCTATGGTAAACTGGAGAGCGCAAGCCTTGCTACAGGAGCAACATCTCCAAGGTTCCAACTGATGTGGTCATGTGCGAATGTTCTATGCAAACACAGAACCAAACCAAAGAAGGACTTAAGATTTCTTCAGAATACAATGGATGACCTCAAATTGTATTTAAAGCCAGATGAGAAGAATCAAAGTATCTTAAAATATTTTTCCAGAAACACAATAAGAAAGCTGACTTCTTTCAACCCAAATAAGATTAAAGAGCTGGGTAAGGCTGGGCATGGTGGCTGTCACCTGTAATCCCAGCATTTTGGGAGGCAGAAGTTGGAGGATCATTTGAGGCCAGGACTTTGAGACCAGCCTGGGCAACATAGTGAAACCTCGTCTCCACAAAAATATAAAACTTAGCCAGGTGTGGTGGCGTGCGCCTGACTCAGGAGACTGAGGTGGGAGGATTGCTTAAGCCCAGCAGGTCAAGGCTGCACTGAGCCATGATTATTTATGCCACTGCACTCCAGCCTGGGTGACAGAGCAATACCCTGTTTCAAAAAAAAAAAAAAAGAATTGGATAAAGAATTGGATTTGGAGTCACATGTTGACACAGTGACTTTAAAACAAAGATGTCCCTTGGGGCTCAGGGCACACAACCTGGGTGACAGCAGCCTCTATGTCCCACATTTTAGGTTAAGCATCTAACCCATAAGCCTCCATGTTCGTATCCTCAGTGGGCCTGTAATGGAAATTGAATGGAGGCAATAAATGAATTTCATAGAGTTAACTCTTTTGTTTTAAATTTAGAAATACATTTAGTAATCATAGGGACAACCTGGCTATGTGACTGAAAACATTTTTAATGTTTAAGAGATTTTGGCACATTATAAAATGGGCATATTGATTCAGTCAATAAATATTTGTCAAATGATTAAATGTATTAGCCTTTTGATTTCAATTTTAAATGTGAAATTGATTTTAGACTTGTGATTGTAAGTTGATAAATATAACAGGATTTTACTGTGTGGTAAATAATACTGGACTCTTTAAGTGACCTTTCAATTCTCTCAATAAGTATAAATATTTAAAACATTTAACAAGCTTAAATACTTAAACATTTAAATGGAAAAATCTAAATATTTAAGAATTTTAATGGTAATAAATTGAAATATTTAAAGTTTAAATAGTAATGAAATTAAGTATACACATTTATTGAATAAGTGAATGCATTTATTAGATTTATGAAAGTTTAAGTTTCTAGAAAGAGTTTGCTTGTATGGGTTGTACGTTTGCCCAGCTAGATAGATATTTGAATGGTTAAACAGAAAACGAAATATATTGACTTTATAAATGTACATTCACCTGTATAAAGAATTTTTGCTAATTAAGTTTGTAAATGAGAGCAATTGTTTGAATTTAAATTGTTCAGCTCAAATTCAATTCTAATCAAAACCCTGTGTGAAACGATTTGTTTTTATTACATATAAAAGATACTGATAATGTTAATATAAGCAGAAAAATAAGACTTGTAAGTTGAACTTGAAAGCTTGATGAAAATCTTGATTTTATAATCTTAATCAATTAATATAGATTTAAAGCCTACATAACTGTAAGTAGCCCTTTCTAAAAAAAAAAAAAAAAAAAAAAAAAAAAAAAAAAAAAAAAAAAAAAAAAAAAAAAAGAAAGAAAGAACAAGAAAATAAAAATGCCAGTCTTAGACATTTAAAAAGTATGAATAACAGCTAAATTTGTCTTTTGTCAATCAAGAAATAATGTTCTTATTAAACAAAGATGATGTGTCAGAAACGCATGTCACTTTCAACGTGCAGTAGGATGCTGAAGATATAGAATCAGTCCCTATCTTATCATCTTGTGTCACTGGTTCCAAAGTCACATGATTTCTGGAGCCAATTCTGCATGCCTCACTGATCTCTAGGAAGCCACAAAGGATTTTGTGGCTCTGGGCAGATAAGACAATGAGAGCTCAGTTACCATTCAACAGAATACAAGAATATTAGTTCTGGAAGGACCCTCACTCTCCTCCTCGCTTCTAGAGAAAGAACCCTTTCTACAGTGGTGAAATGGCCAGGACTGGTCCTTGCGGACAGTGTTGACTCTCCATCCAGGGCATAAACTTTGGAGGGCATTTCTGGCAGGATTATTTATATATTCTTCCCCCTCTGTTAGTTTCTTGGGGTATATTCCACCATATTTGGCAGTTTTTATATAACAACGGCTTCAAACCTCCATGAATTCCTTTTCTGTTTGAGCACATGAGCAATGAGGTGCCACAAAACAAAGTATATGGAGACAACAAACTTCTGAGAACTATCCGACAGTGAATGGGTGTGCACACGTATGGGGGGACCATGAAAGTGTGGAATCTACTTTTTTAAATCTAATTTTCTATCACTTACAAAAGTTGAAAATGATACCAAGACTATGCTACACAATACCATGACATGCAATTGTTAAAAGAGACATATTACTTTATTTTTTTCTTTCCTGCTCTGCCTATTTAGAAATGTATCCAAATAACCCATGATGACACTTTATAACAGCCAGAATTGATAGTTAGGTAGCTCTTAGGCTAATAAGTTGAAAATAAGAGCTAAACCCTCTTTATCCTACTGCCTTTAAAAAAACACCCCAAACAAACAAAAAAAAAGCCCAGTAGGCTCTCTATGTAGCACTAAACCAAACAGTGCCATCTATTGGCTCTTTACTAATATATGTTATCCAATCAGGGCCATCAAACAAAGGCATTAGATGGGAGAGGAGAGAAGCAAGCTCTGTCCTCACTCTTTCCTCTGTGCCTTGAGATGTCATATGCCCTCCGAAACACAGAGATGGCAAAACTCCTTCTATGAGAAAACATTTCCCATTTCCACTGGGACCCACTTTTTCTTTATTTTCTTCAAAGAAGCACATAAGAACTGAAAAATACCTTCAATTTGGCTTGGCCATCAACAACCACATTTCTAAGCAAACAAAGATTATGTTTAACTCCCTCATTTTCTTTTCCCACTCCTGTTCTTTTAAATAAAAAGATAAACTACATGCTGGCCAACGAATCAAGGCAAATATCTGGAGACTTTGAATCCCTCTCTGAGGCTCCATATAGCCTGGACAGAAAGAGGCAAGGATAATTGAGTGATGACTACTCTAGCATGAAGTATGCTGTTTGTTTCTACTTGTTGGTTTCATGTTTCAATTCACTGTGGCAACAGGGCAAACTGATTTTTGTGTAAACTCTTAGCTGAGATAATACTGCTGAGCTTTTGACTGTCCTGCCATTGCCATACTTGAATTGGCAGGAAAAAATATTTATATTTTAATCAAATACAAATACACATGAAACAGTCTTCTTAGGAGTTTCTTTTCCTGTGTAATGAAGTGAAATGAGGGGAAACACTGAACTGACTAGTCAGATTCACCACTCCAAAGAAGCTCAAATGTCATCTCTATGGCAACATGTCAGCCAGGGTCCGCCCTCATCTCTTCCCTCAGACTGCAAACTGCACGTTGCCATTGCTAATGAATTAATGTGGAAAATGCACTAAAAACAGTGAGATTTGGGTTATGAAGAAGGGTCTTAAGGTTGATCCCATTCATGTAACACTCTATCCTGTTCTTAGTTTTCTTTCTTCAAATTGAATTAGTCTCTGAGGACCTGCTTCACTCAATGGCTTCACTCACTGGCTCCTCACTCTGTGCTTTCAGAGGGATACCAAGTTGTTGAGCCCTTTGGTCTGGGAGGTGACAGGGATCATGTGCACTTTGGACCCAAAATTGGGCAAATCTCAGAGAGGTGATGCAACGCAGAAGGTGAGTCCAGTGTATATACCAGGGGGACTAATTTTACCATCTTAAGAAGGCATACAAAAGTTTATCTATTCATTGGAAGATCACCTATTGAAAAATATGATTTAGTTTTCTGACTAAACTCATCAAGGCTGTGTTTATGTAGGCAGTCAATTAGTTTTAAGACCCAGGAGAAATGTCCCTTTCATCAATTATGTGCCTCACATTCGTGTTCCTTATGAGGGAAATTAATCTGCACTGCTCCTCTAAATGCTTGATTTTATTATAATTATTTTTATATATTCTTAAAATTGTGGAAAGTGGCTCAGAACTATCTTCCTTGAGATTCTTTTTATATTTGAAAACCTTAGAGTAGGATTTCTACCTAGCTTTCAGGCAAGGAGGCCAATTGGACAAAAGCGAATTTTCCAAGAAGCCAAATTCACAGTCTACCTATTGTAGGTTTAATCGTTTTAAGTGGAATGTTGTATTTTAGTGACTAATATATATTTTCTCAAAATTAAGTAAACTAAGAGTAGCAGAAGAATTCTAAAAATGCTAAACGTTTGGCAAAAGAGAAATATAAACTTCTCATATGGAAAACTATTTTTGCATCCCCCCAAATTAGTATTTATATGCAACAGGAGTTTTTCAATTTCTTCTGTTGCTGTCTGGATGATTTTAAATGAGACTTTCTAATTTTTCATATCTATCTATCTATCTATCTATCTATCTATATGTATATATTTTTTTTTTGAGAAAGAGTTTTGTTCTTGTCGCCCAGGCTGGTGTGCAGTAGTATAATCTTGGCTCACTGCAACCTCAACCTCCCAAGTTCAAGCAATTCTCCTGCCTCAGCCTCCCTAGGTAATGTGTGTGTGTGTGTGTATGTGTGTGTGTGTGTGTGTGTGTGTGTGTATTTTTAGTAGAGATGCGGTTTCACCATGTTGGTCAGGCTGATCTGGAACTCCTGACCTCGGGTGATTTGCCCGTCTGGGCCTCCCAAAGTGCTGGGATTACTGGCCTGAGCCACCATACCTGGCCACATTTATCTATTTTTAATTGATTATTAGTCATTTCTTAGTATATTAAGTAATCCAAAACATTTTAAATTTAAAATAAATGTTTAAACAAAATAAAAATTACTGGTGGGAATGTATAGTACAACCACTATAGAAAACATTGCAGAGATTCCTTAAAGAACTAAAAGTAGAACTACCATTTAATCCAGCAATCCCACTACTGGGTATCTACCCAGAGGAAAAAAAGTCATATGAAAAAGATACTTGTACACACATGCTTATAGCAGCACAATTTGTAATTGCAAAAATGTGGAACCAGCCCAAATGCCCATCAATCAACTAGTGGAAAGAAACTGTGCTCTGTGTGTGTGTGTGTGTGTGTGTGTGTGTGTGTGTGTNGTGTGTGTGTGTGTGTGTGTGTGTGTGTGTGTTTGTGTATGCATGATGGAATATATATATATATATATATATATGACACATATGATGGAATACTACTCAGCCATAAAAAGGAATTAATTAATGGCATTTGCAGCAACCTGGATGAGATTAAAGATCATTATTGTAAGTGAAGTAACTCAGGAATGGAAAACCAAACATCATATATTCTCACTCATAAATTGGAGCTAAGCTATGTAAAGGCACGAGAATGACACAATGGACTTCAGGGATGCAGGAGAAAAGGGGGTGAAGGATAAAAGACTACAAATTGGGTGCAGGGTATACTGCTCAGGTGATGGGTGCACCAAAACCTCACAAATCACCTCTTGAGAACTTACTCATGTAACTAAACACCACCTGTTCCACCAACAACCCATGGAAACAAAAATTTTTTTTTAAAATGAAAAAAAAATAGAAATTAAACAAAATTAAACTCAAGTAAGTACACATAAAATTTTAATACAAATTCAAAAACAGATCAAATAAATAAGAATTTAAATAACAATTGCATTAAAATTTAAGTTAAATATTTACATTTAAATTCAAAAGCAAAAAATAAATTGCTAAAACAATTCCATCATACGATTTGATTATATATCTGTACATATATGTATAATACATACGTAGGTGAGATATGCTGAATGATTTGACATGAGAAGTAAAATCACATAAAGGAGTGAAAAGGGAGTTTGAAAGGTCATAAGGGACATATGAAGGGTTAAATGAGTGGTAGCTCATGTTCAAAATATATTAACTATTAATAAATAAATTTTTTAAAAATAAAATATATTAACTATAAATATGTAATTGGGCAAGAAGGATTAAAAAATAAATTGGTTAAAACTTCTAAAAATGCTGAAAGATAACTGTAAATGAAAGTACATTAAAATCTTTTTAAAAAAATTAGTTTAAACTGAAAAATAAATCTGATATTATGATTATTGATACATGAAATATGTAGTTCTAAATGTAATGTGCTTTATTATTAAATCCATTGTATAGGAAATGTACATGTAACCTATTATGAGATACTAAGGTGGAATAGCTCTGTAAAATCTGTTTACATAGCCCTTGGAACATGCTAAATGCTATTTTTTAAATAAATCAAAAAATTTATGTATTGCCTTTGATGAATTGACAGAGCCATTATGTGTGTGTGGATGTGTGAGTGTGTGTGTTTTAAATCTGGCTATTTTTTAAATTGCGTTTTAGGTTTTGGGGTACATGTGAAGAACATGCAGGATTGTTGCATAGGCACACACATGGCAGTGTGATTTGCTGCCTTCCTCCCCATCACCTATATCTGGCATTTCTCCCCATGCTATCTCTCCCTAACTCCCCACCCCCTGCTGTCCCTCCCCTATTTCCCCCTGATAGACCCTAGTGTGTGATGCTCCCCTCCCTGTGTCCATGTGTTCTCATTATTCAACACCCACCTATGAGTGAGAACATGTAGTGTTTGACTCTCTGTTCTTGTGTCAGTTTGCTGAGAATGATGGTTTCCAGGTTCATCCATGTCCCTACAAAGGACACGAACTCATCGTTTTTTATGGCTGCATAGTATTCCATGGTGTATATGTGCCACAATTTCCCTGTCCAGTCTATCATCGATGGGCATTTGGGTTGGTTCCAGGTCTTTGCTATTGTAAACAATGCTATTTCTTATCTCTCTTCCCTTAACCATTGTGTTCTGACCAATGAAGAGAAGAGCAGATATAGTATTTTTCACTTTAGTGCTATAATTCTGCTAATGTAGCCCCTGTTTGGTTCCCAAGTCACATGTGCCTTATCTTAACTTTCTGTCCACTGATACTGCCACATATTTTTCACCAGAACTAATGTTACTCCAAATTTCTCTGATTCTGCTGCTATACAGCTGGTCTTATTTTGAACTTAAGTACTAGATATTTTTTCCCACGGTTACATTTTATCTTGTTTTGTATACTATATTGTATTGTTTGTTGTGTATTAGTCAAGTCTGCTCTGCTTTATTTGAAATCTCTTGTCAAATCAAGGATGTCAGGATGTCACTTCTACCTTAGTCCATTGCAAAAAAAAAAAAAAAAAAAATGAAGAGACAAGCTTTTATAGGCTATAAGCAGGTCCAGCTCACATACAGGCTAAGAGTAGAGGTTTAAGTTAGTTGGTCAGAATAGGGAACACATGTTGCATGAAATGCAAATAATAAAGAAGATACAGAACTCCAAGAATGATTATTAATGTACACGCGGGAACCGCCACATCTAAATGAGCATTCGTCTTTGGGAAGATTCGTCTTGGAAACCTAAATGTAAATTTTAATTAAGTTAAACTTGCTCAAGACTTTCAGAGTCACTCAAAAGTTCCTTCAGAAGGAGGAACAGAGGTAAAAAGAAAGAAGAGGTCTTAGAGGTGCCAATTTGAGAAGAACTTAAGTTTCCCAAAGAGGCTACTGACATTCCAAATTATCCTCAGCAAACTCATACCAACAAGGAGGAGGTGGGCAGAGCTGGTGGAGCATATAGTGAGCAGGGGTTCCAGAAGCGGGGCTCAATGTCAATTAAGAAGCTCCCATGGGAGATGCAGGATCAAATAAAGAAAACAGAGAGACCTCACAAAGTGCCAGAAAAAAAATTTCAGCCCCAGGAGTCAGGAAGTAAATTCCTATTCAAAAGAAACAGCCAAGAAAAACCTTCCAGTCCTGCAGGTACCTTTCTAACAAAGAAGCCGAGACCTCTAGCCCAGCTTCTGCTTGTCTGGGAGTCTAAACTAACTTCTTACAAACAGAGAATCCTAGAACCCTAACCCTATGCTTAACAAATAACTCATATCTAAAAAACACTGATCATGCTAACCAGGCTGATATGGCACGTGTATTCCCACATCAATACACAGAGATACTGTAGTATATCCTACTGTATATTTTATAGATGATTATTTTAAAAAGTTCCTTCAAAGCCAGTTTACAAGTAACAATAAAATTAGCCTTTGGTGTGAGAAAATAAAAAGCAACATTGTAAAAAACAGCAAAATAAAATGTATCAGGAATGCTTTCTAAAATTAATATACCTTGAATTCTGGTACTCCAGGAAAAGCAGCTCCAGGAAAAGAAGAAAACAGGGAAGTAGTCAAAGTCTTTCGTCAAATTCTGAAGGGGGCTTCTAAGCACTTTCATGAGTTTTCGAGATTGACATTCTTGGCTTTTTATTACATTTAAGTCCACTTCAGATCTCAGTGGCATCTATTTTCTTTGAGGTTCTAACTCCTCTTCTGTTTGATGTGGATAATCTTAAAGCTTTTCTCCAGCTCTAGGATGCTTTATTTTGTAAGAAGAAGCAAATTATATAATCAGTGGGTTTTCTGGAGATCTTAAATGGCATCGGGCAGTAAAGCAGGGGATGAGTATGGGGGTGAGGAGAATGAGAAAGAGGGAAGAGGGATAAAGGAGGGGCAAAGGAGGAGGGGAGGGGAGAGGGAGGTGGAGAGGGCGCAAGAGTGTGCACAAATAAAGGTTTTTTAGTAAAGGTCACCAGAAGGGAGTTAGAAATGAGAAAGAATGGAGAAGAGAATGGGATTGGAAAGGATGCATATGAGAAGCAATTGTCTATAATTAGCTGGGCTGCAAGAAGGGTTAATTGGGTGGAAAGGAAAAGCAAGGCAAATTGGAAAGAAAGGGGAAGATGGAGAATCTGGGCCGAGAAACCGCACATTAGACACTGCTCCACACTGGACACCAAAGACCAAAGATCAAAGAATTGAGATGAGCTTTAGCTGCTTTTTGGCATTGGATAGAGGAGGGGAAAGGAGGTAGTGGGTATCCATGTATTTTTATATACTGGTCAAGTCCAATGATCATTAATTGAGTCATGAATGCATTATTTGTTTTCAGATATCACATTGAGAAACCTCATAATGGAAGCAGAGCATTAAACATTATAAAATAGAATAACACAGACATTAATGTAGCCCCTGCGTCAGACAGAGATATTTTAAGATTTTTTCTACCTGTCAAGAGATTGTAACACATGGGATCCTACAAGCTAGCCTTGGCCTTCCTGAAGACCAGCAATCCTATGGATTCTTTGTTGTGGGTAATGAGACCCAAGAATGTCAGCATATTTATCAAGGTTGATTGAAAACCAGGTGACCTCAGGGAGAAAGACATTGCTCTTGCTAATTTAATCAGTGATAGCTTCAGAGGCTTTTAAACCTCAGATTCCTAAACAAACAGCTCCTGCCAGGTAAATAACGGAGGGAGCCTGTTCTCTTTTGAATACTTAGCCATGAATTATAAGGACCAGTTAGATAGAAGACGTTAAATTCTTATAGTAACTGTCCAGATCATAAAAAGGTATTAAGGTTTGCTCTCTATTCCTGCTCCATCAGCATGAAGAGGGATTTCTGAGTCTTAACCTACAAAACAAAGCAATACACCATTTTGTTCAAAGCAAAATCATAACCATAAATTGCTCTTATTTAGCAGTTTGTGCCTTTTTTTCTGTTTGATCTTGATAATATCAGTATTCTGTTTGATCTTGATAATATTCCAAGGTAGGGACAGGTAAGTTTTTAATATAAAGTCATGAAATTCTAAAACATTAAGTGACTAATCTCAGGTCATTCTGAGCAAGTTAGTTACGGAATCCCAACAGAATGTAGAAGGCTTGATGCCTATTTCAGTATTCATGACGGTCAGAATATCCAATGTCAGGCTTCTCATCAGAATTAAAATTTTATTTCATTTTATTTGAATTAAGTTCTTGAAGCAGTGATGAAAAAAGGCATCATATTCCACCATACACAATTATTGCTCACCTAAAGTGTTTTAAATGCTACTTTGGGGTTACGTTACAATAAACTAGGCGCAGTCCCTAACTTTAAGTTTATTGCCCAGACTGAGAGATAAGAAAACAGTAAAAGAAGCCAGGTGTGGCGGCTCATGTCTGTAATCCTGGCACTGTAGGAGGCCCAGGTGGGAGGATTACTTAAGCCCAGGAGTTCAACACCACCCTGGGCAACATGGCGAGACCCCTGTATCTACAAAAAATTTAAAAACTAGCTGGGCATGGTGGTGTACTTCTGTAGTCCCAGGCTGGGTGACAGTGTAAGACTCAGTTTCTAAAAAAAAAATTAAAAACTAAAAAGAAGAAAGCAGGAAAATAAACAGTTAAACGAGTTAAGTTTTCCAGGTGGAGAATGTGGCAACTGGTATACTAGCTTATTTGCTTACTTCCAATGATTTACGCTCTTTCTATATATATTAAGCAGCTACTATGTGCCATGTACTGTGCTATTCTGTGTTGGGAATGCATAGATGGAAAGGTACATGATTCCTTCTCTCCAAAATCTCTAGGAAATGAATACGTATAGAAATAGTCAAATGCTTTGCAATGAGGTTATTTCTAGAGAAAAGAAATATATACACAAGGAACAACAGGATCACAGAAAAAGGAGCTGTCAAGTCTACCTGCGGAGTGAGTCAAGGTTTCACTGAGGAGAAATCTGTCTGGAGAAGTTACATGTTTTCTTGCCCTTGAGGAACTTATCACTTAGCCAGAGCAATAGCTGTATAAACAGAAAACTGTGATGAGTGCCGCTGTGCTTATAAACATGAAGTGTTGTGCTGGCACATCCTCTAGTAACTCACTCTGTGAAGGAGTGGGACAGTGGTGAGAACTGAGCTGGCCCTTGGAACATGAACAAAAGTATGTGAGGTAGAGAAGGGAGAAGGCTACTCTAGGCAGATGAGAACATATAAGCAAAGTCACAAAAGCATGAACAAGCATGGTGATTGGGATTGGGAAACAGTGAGGCATAGAGTTTGGAAACAGAGAATCTGTGCTTTGACAGAATAGAAGAACAGGAAAGGAGGCAGGAAAGCAAATTTGGATGGTGTTATATAAATCCAGGGTAAAAAAAACAACAACAAAAAAAACCATGCACACACAAAAAACTAGAGGGTTTAGGTAGAGGTGGCAGCACTATTCACAACAGCAAAGATATAGAATCAACCTAAGCATCCATCAACCGATGAATGGATAAAGAAAATGTGATACATATATAAAATGGAATATTATTCAGCCATAAAAAGAATGAATATCATGTATTTTGCAGCAACATGGGTGAAACTGGAGGCTATTAAGTTTAATAAATCAGAAACGGAAAGGCAAATACTACATGTTCTCACTTATAAGTAGGGGCTAAATAATGTGTACACTTGGACACAGAGGGTGGAATAATACACAATGGAAACTTGGAAGGGTGGAGGGTAGAGAGGATGAGGGATTAGAAATGACTTAATGGACACAATGTTTACCATTCAGGTGATGGTTACACTAAAAGCTCTGGCTTCACTACTATGCAACATGTCCATGTAACAAAACTGCACTTGTACCCACTAAATCTGTAAAAAAATAAAGAGATAAATAGAGACAGTGATGAATAAGGTGAACAGATTGTGTATTTATTAGAAAGTTCACGTGTAAAATATATAGAAACCTAAAAACTTTCAGTGTAAAGTGTGAGAGAAAGGGACAAGTGTAAGATGACTTGGAACTTTCCAGCTTTGTTGTCTGAGTAGGCGAAGAAACATTCACTAAGAGACAGAGAGGAATGATTCAGGGGTGTGGTAAGCAGAATAAGGGTCCCAAAAGATGTCCACATAGTAACCCCTGAAAACTGAATATGTTACTGTGGGAGACCAGAATATGCCATCTCAAAATACAACTGTTGGAGACCAGAATTTGCCACCCCAGATATGGCTTTTTGGCATAAGGATTATTTTGAGCTGATTGTTTTGAGAAATAGTGGACACAGGAGAAACTCTGAAAACAGCATATGTTAAGTTTTTTTTTGTAAGGAAAATTTGTACCTACAAAGGAAATCTCTATTAGTAAGGGGGTCTCTCTTTCTGTACCAGCAAGAGAAAGGATGACTTTAAATCACAAGAATCCTTATCAGTGGAGAACAGACCCACTTAAAACTGCACAACAAACTTTCCTTGTTTACTGTCCCTTTCCTGGTCACCTTCCTATAACTTGCATCCCCATAAGCTTCTTCTTTTCTTTTAGCAAAAATGGTATTTAAACCCAAATTCTTTAAGCTACTCATTTCCCTGAGTTCCTCCCATGTACAGTCATGCATCACTTAATGATGCAAATATGTTCTGAGAAATGTATCACTAGGTGATTTTGTCATTGTACTTAGATGGTACAGCCTATTACACACCTAGCTTATATAGGAGGGCCTGTTGCTTCCTGGATATAAATCTGTACAAGTATGGTGCTGTGCTGAATATTGTAGGCAACTATACCATAATGGTAAGTATTTGTTGTATCGAAACACAGAAAGGTATAATAAAAATACAGTATAAAAGATAAAAAATAGCACATCTGCATAGGGCACTTACCATGAATGGAGCTTGCAGGACTGGAATTTGCTCTGGGTGAGCCAGTAAGTGAGTGATGAGTGAATGTGAAATCCGAGGACATTACTGTATACTACTGTAGACCTTAGAAATACTCACACATAGGCCGGGCGCGGTGGCTCAAGCCTGTAATCCCAGCACTTTGGGAGGCCGAGGCGGGTGGATCACGAGGTCAAGAGATCGAGACCATCCTGGTCAACATGGTGAAACCCCGTCTCTA
>NW_016107741.1:1982734-1985105 GCF_001604975.1 Cebus imitator
ATCTTTTTTGTTAAAAATGAAGACAAACATGCACATTAGCCTAGGCCTACACAGGGTTAGGATCATTAATATCACCGTCTTCCACCTTTACATCTTGTCCCACTGGAAGGTCTTCAGAGGCAATAACATGCATGGAGCTGTCATCTCCTATGATAACAATGCCTTCTTCCAAAATACCACCTGAAGGACCTGCCTGAGGCTGTTTTACAGTTAACTTTTTTCCTTAAATAAGTAGAAGGTATATACTCTAAAATAAAAAGCATAGTATAATAAATATATAAAGTGGTAACATAATTTCTTATTATCATTATGAAGCATTATGTACTGTACATAATTGTATGTGCTAGACTTCTATATGACTGGAAGTAAAGCATGTTTGTTTAACCCAGCATCCCCACAGACAGACACGTGAGGAATGTGTTGAGCTATGACATTATGGCAGCCATAAGGTCAGTAGATGATAGGAATTTTTCAGCTCCACTATAATCTTGTGCAACCACCATTGTATATGTGGTCCATTGTTGACCAAAACATCATTATGTGGTGCATGACTGTATATATGATATGTATATGTATGTGTGTGTATATATATCATATATATACATATATATCATATATATGTATGCGTATATATGTGTGTGTATATATATATCGTATATACACATACATATATATGTGTGTGTATATATATATAGATACACACACATATATATGATATATATACACATACATCTATTTGTTTGTCTCTTGTTAATGTGTATTTTGTAACAAGGTCCCAGCGTGGAATCTAAAAGAGTAGGAGGAAAAGGGATTTCTTTCTCTTCCCTACTTTACCTTTACCTTACATGGCAAAAAGTCTCTGCAAATGTATTTAAGTTAAGGCCCTTGAAATAGAGAGATGGTCGTGGATTATTCAGGTGGGCCCAATGTCATCACAAAAGTATTTTAAGGGTGAAGCAGGAAGGTCAGGGGTAGAGAAAGAGATATGATGACAGAAGCAGTACTTAGAGAGAGAGATTAAAAGATACCTTAGTGCTGGTCTTGAAGATGGAGAAAGGGATCAAGAGCCAAGGAATACAGGTGACCACTAAAAGCTGGAAAGGGCCAGGAAATGGATTCTCCCTTACAGCCTCCAGAAGGAAGGCAGTAATGCCAAGCCATTTTTGATTTTTTGTTATGTTTTAAGCCACAAAATTTGTATTAATTTGTAACAGTGTCAGTAGGGAACTAATACAAAGAACAAACAGAGAAATAAAGAATTAAGTTTTCAATGTTGAGTTTGAGTGCCTATCATTTACCCACTTGAAATTCAGACCAAACTCGGGTAAAACATAGAATTGAGAGTGTGCAGCATATAGGTCACAGCAGATGCCAAGGGGATGGAAGGGGTTACCACCTTCCATCTAGCTCTAACAAGAACTAGAAAGCAGCTGGGGTCACACCCTGGAAAACAGTAACTTTAAATAATTTCACAAAGGAAAATAGATAAGCAAAAGAAATCAGGAGTCCAAGAGGTGGAAGGAATTTTTTTCTTTTTTTTTTAAAACAGGATCTTGCTCTGTCACCCAGACTGGAATAGTGTGATCATGGCTGTCTGCAGCCTCAACCTCCCAGGCTCAGTGGATCCTCTGACCTCAGCTTCCCAAGTAGCTGGGACTACAGGCATGCACTACCACACCTGGCTTTTTGTGGAGATGAGGTCTCCTGATGTCCAGGTTGGTTTTGAACTCCCAAGCTCAAGTAATCCTCCTGCATTGGCCTTCCAAAATGCTGGGATTACAGGCATGAACCACCGCACCTGGCCAGGTGGGAAACTTTGAGAAGGCCATATCAGAAAAACCTGGGTGAGGATGATAGAAAGGAATTGTCAGAAAAGTTAAGTCTGTTTTGAGGCTAATTGGGAAGAGCTCAGAGAAGAGGATATTGGATTGGACGATATGGCAGGTTTTCAGTAATGTGGGCAAAGGTAGCTTCAGTAAAGCTGTGGGATGAAAGCCAGATCAGGCAGAGGTGTGAATGGAAAGTGGGGAAGTGGAGATGATGACAGTCCATACTTTCTAGAATGCAATCAGATTTCTCTTGAAAGCTGGGTGAGCAACAGGGCTAAAGCTGGATAGATTGAGGAAGAAATATATGAATACTTGCTTGTTTGCTTATTTTTGAAGTTAGAGGTTATTGGAGCACGTTGTAGACTGAGGGGTAAAGATAGTAAAATATGAGGAGTAGGGAATGGTGGATCAAGGCTGGGTTCTTGGGAAGCCAGAATTTTAAGAGCAACAACTTCTAGAGAGTCCTACTGTTTTCCTTTTCTTTTTTCTTTTCTTTCTTTCTTTCTTTCTTTCTTTCTTTCTTTCTTTCTTTCTTTCTTTCT
>NW_016107741.1:1985240-2041704 GCF_001604975.1 Cebus imitator
TATCCTCTGTCTCCCAGGTTCCCAGGTTCAACTGATTCTCCTGCCTCAGCCTCCCGAGTAGCTGGGACTACAGGTGCACACCACCACTCCCAGGTTACTTTTGCATTTTTAGTAGAGACGAGGTTTCACCATGTTGGCCAGGCAGGTCTCAAACTCCTGACCTCAGGTGATCTGCCCATGTCAGCCTCCCAAAATGCTGGGATTATAGGCGAGAGGCACCATGCCAAGCCAGAGAGCCCTTCTTTATTCATGTACTCATAACATGAGCTCAGCTCCTAATAGTCTTTCAAGTGTCCATTAGCTGAGAAAATTAGATATCCTTTTCATCCTGTGGCTTTCACAATTTATGTCATTAATTTCTATCCATCACCAGGGCTCTGATGGTGGGAGGGATGTGGAGAATTGAAAGTAGGGATTGTATTTGTATACATTGCAGGGAGCATCAGAAAGAAGTAAAAAGCTTAATCTAGGCACTTTGTCCTAAGTAGAGAAATAAATCTTTTAAATTGTTTTGGGAGTTAAGCTAAACTAATTGTTGAAACATTAATATTAGCCAGGAGTATATTTTTAAATAGAGTTAGGAAGAAGAGAAGCAACAACTCCAACCATAAACACAGATGAAAGAAGTGACAGTGAATTTCTGAGTTCCTTTACATCAGATTGTGTGTTTATAGCCACAGTCCCCAACTTTTTTGGCACCAGGGACCAGTTTTGTGGAAGACCATTTTTCCATAGATGTGGTGGGGTGGTGTGGGGGAGATGGTTTCAGGATGAAACTGCTCCACCTCAGATCATCAGGTATTAGATTCTCACAAGGAGTATGCAAGCTAGATTCTTCTTGTGCGCAGTTCACAATAGGGTTCACACTCCTATGAGAATCTAATGCTGCAGCTGATCTGACAGGAAGCGAAGCCCGGGCGGAAATGCTTGCTGGCCTGCCACTCACCTCCTGCTGTGTGGCCTTGTTCCTAACAGGCCATGGGCCGGTATGGGGGCGGGTGGGCGGGGGGTGACTAGGGACCCTTGGTTTACAGTTTCAGCTGAGAATTAAGAATCGAAATGGCCTAAATAAGTCAAGGGAAAAAGGAGAATCATGCTTTTGCCTGAGTTAATCAAAATGACTTTCTAAAATATCAAATTTTCTTTAGTTTGTGAACATATGGGTCTTTAGTGATGGAAATGAACAACGCACTTTCCCCTTTAAAAAAGTGTAAGGAGTAAGAATTATACATGAAAATAAAATCTCCCTTCCTAGCATCATAGGAATTTGCCTCAAACACCTAGGGAAGTGATATCCCCAGTGTATACCTTGTGATGTGCAGGATAATATTCTAAGGATGGTGACCTCAAAGAAAGAGGGCTCACACTACTATTTGTAGGTTTAAATTTGATAAATGTGTTATGGATATTGAACAAGAAAGAAAAACAGCAAATTCCTTTTAGTGACCTGAGAATATTTCTCAGAGCCTTTCTAGTGCATCATATGACATTAATTCGTTGTTGCTGAAGTCCCCAAATATTCTATAACTCTTGTCAAGTTCAAAGGTAATTTCAAACCCACATTTGCTCTTGTGGGTTTAAAATAGTAACTCTCTAATGATTTCCATCACTAGACCTCTCTATGTAAAGAAGTGGTATTTAGGATGATCTTTGGATCACTGGTAATACATTGTAATATGTTTGATGAGTGTTATTAGTTGTCCTTGGAGACATGATTTTGTATATGTAAAGCAATAGTACATTTCCCAAATATCAAGAGATCAAGTTGTTTTACAAAGCTTTCAAGGTATTTTAAAAAGTCTGGACCACTACTATATCTGCAAGTAGTACAGTACTTCTCCTAGTACAGCACATTGGATTGTTAGAAAATCTTTTATCTTTGCCATTTTAAATGTCCATCTGACATGCAAATAATCTGTGTATGAGTCACTCACCCAACAGGATACTTTTTTGTGTATGCAACAATGACTTATAAAGTACACCTCTAAAACACGAGTCCACACAGATGAATGAAGCATAAATTCAACCTCAGGCATAATAAAAGAATTTGAATCTGTACATCAGTGTAAGGTGATTCAGGTGATTCTTGAATTTCATATTTTGGTTAATACCATTGTCACCCTTTCAATTGCTCAGGATTGAAACCTCCACGTCATCATTAAATCTCTTTTCTTCCTCACACCCCACATCCAATTAGCTGCCCAATCTGTTGATTCTATGACCTCGACATGTTTGGCATCTGACCCTTCCTGTCTGCCGCCCTTAGTTCCTTGTGGCTGGATATTATTATCGCCTTGGAATTGGTCTCCCTGGCTTGGGCAGCATCATTTCTTCGTTACTTCTCTCCATTGTCACCTCGTTTCTCTTCCTATGATTTAGATTAAATCATTTTCTTCCTCAAAAGATGCGAGGAATCGCTATTACCAACAGAATGAAGTGCAGGATCCTCAAGCCGATATTCAGATTACAACAGTGTAGCCTATGGGCCAGTGTGGTCAGGGAACCCCTTGGTGTGGTTCATGATGGAGATACATAGAGAAATAGGGAGTAGTCATTAAGAAACTTTCCTAAGCATTCTTCCCCCCGCCACATTTGTTCTGATTATATAATTGAAATGTAATTATACATCTGTTGAATCTACTGATGTAGTTTCAAAATTTTGTAGCTTTAAAAATAATTTTTCATACTTTTTCTAGTAATTTACTCTTACTGCTGAAAAATATATGTATCAGTATATGATCAGTCGAAAATTTAAAATAGTAATCATTTGGGAAGCACAGTTCTACAACAGCACTACTACAAGTGTGGCCTCTGGCCTGGCAGCATCAACATCACTTGGGAGCTGGTTAGACAAGCAGAATTGCAAGTTCTACCCCAGACATACATACACAGAATTTCTGGGGGTAGGTCCCAGCACGTGGTGTTTTAACAAGCCCTCCAGGTGCATGCTAAAGTTTCAGGTACACTGATTAACCATCTCTCCACCACTCCTTGGACACTCCCTAGCCCCTGATGGCTATTAAACAGTTGAAATGTGGCTAGTGTGACTGAGAAACTGAATTTTTAGCTGTATTTAATTTAATTCAAATTTAAATAGCCATATTAGACAGCTAGTGGCCGACCACACTGGACAGTACAGTAATGGGAGGTCTGCTTGCATTACTATATTCTTAAATAGATGGCCATGGTATCATCTTGGTGCTGTTATTTCAAGATTTTCAGTTCATGTAGGAATATTTGTTCTCTGACCCCAGCACTTTCATACCAATCTACTACATTTATCCATCTTTCAATATAAATCTCTATTTTCACCTCTTCCAAGAAGACTTGCAAGACTATCCTTATTTAAATTAACTTCCCTCCTTGTTTTCCTCATCTACCTTTTTTTCTAATTCTCTTAGAAAACTTATTACCCTCTTCTTTGTACCTAAGTTATATGGGGATGAGTTTACCCTCCCCCAGATGGACAGCTGTTGGCTTAATTGTCCTTCTATCATGCAACAACATCTAGCTGGTACTTTGCAAATGGGAGACATTCAACAACCATGTAACTGAATTAAACGTACAGGAAACCAGAAAGAAAAGTCCTCAACACCAACAATACATCCTAATGTTCTTAGAAGTTGAGACAGACCAGAATGTTAACATACACAGTTTAGTTTAGAATAGGAAAAATGTTAAAGCTATGGTGAAACATTTGTCACAGGATCAAAATACATTGTTATAAAAATAAACACAGTGCCTGCTTCATCATCTTTTAAGCAGCAGGAAAGCATTTTCCTTTGGCAGTCCTCTACCTCCATCAGAATTGTTTCTTAACTAAATGTGAGATTAAAAACAGACTTGTAGCTTTTTTTTTTTTTAAATGGCACTACTATTGGCAGAAAGATATTCTTGCTGATATAAAAGCAGTTTTCCCATCAATTTAATGAAAAATCTTTGACTTCAAAATAGATAATATTTTGCTACAGATAAAAATATTTTTATATAATAAAAATAGTTCATTTGCTTTATTTCAGAGTTCTCTACTTTATCCTGTTTTTACATAGCTATAAAATTAAAATACATGAAAGTAACCACACCAAACCAAACATTAGGGTGGTTAATAATTAAGTATATTCTGCCATCAATGTAATAAACCTCATTAGATTTTTATAGGGATTACATACACACACTGACTCACAGATACAGCAATCCAAAGAACTTACACTTCACAATGCCTTCACACAAAAGTGAATGGGAAACGTATGTTACTTTCCAACAATGGGCAATGGCAGCATTCATATGAGATTTGAAAGCCTGAATGTCAAATACAATTGACAGTTTTCTATGTGCCTTTCATTACGGGAACTCACCAACTCACATCTGGGTTGGGTTTGGCCATTAAGCAGCATTGGTAAAAAATCTGAGGGCTGCAGGTAATGAACGTCCAGGTATTTTCATCCCCTTTCCTACTTGGGTGCCATTCTGGGAGTGAGTTCCTCCTACTAGTACCAGAATTCCAGCTCTCAGTAAGCCCTCGTGACACATTCCGTCCTCTTGTTCCTGCAGCTGATGCAAGTCTCTGGGCAACTCAGCATCTCTCCTGTGTTCCCTTAACACTGCCCCACCTCTGAAAGTAGCCCCTTCATCAAGAAATTCTCATTCGAACCATCTAAAGTGAATTTTGTTTCCAGTCAGCACCCTGACATTCACGTTCCTCAATCTAAATCACTTTTTCTTCATATAGATTCTTCCACAGCACTCAATTATTTTTCCTTTGTACTATTATCATACTTTATAAATGTACATATGTGTGTTTGCAGTTTGATTCTCTGTGTAATATCTGTCACCTGACCTGGCACAATTTTGTGTATTTTACAGGGAACATAGTTGTTTTGCTAATGACAGTTTAGTGGATGGATGAAAGGGCAGGCAACAACCGTGCTGAAGATAGACATCTGAATCTTTCATGAAATAAATTATTGTTAAAAAGCAATGTTAATATAAGGACGTTATGGGTGAATAAAACAGCATGTGAAGGAAAATTCTTGAAGTTTTAAGTGCATGCATGCAGCCAGTCAACTGACATTTGTTCAGCACTTCATGAGTACCACACTCTTCATTAGGCATTGGGAGCACAGACATGAAAAGAAAACAGTCTCTTTCCTCAAAGGCTCAAAGACTGGTGGGGAAGATGAGAATGTAACGAGAATGGGGCACAGGGGACACTCGAGCCAGGGCTACAAGGAGGTCAATACAGAGGTTTCTATCCAAAAGGAAAGGCTTACAGGGGAGGCATCTGGATATAGAAAAAATTAACCAAGACTATGTTTCAAGTTTGTTGGATAGCTAATAAGACTGTAAAGTCTTCGCTGCCCCTCAAATTTGAAGAGGAAAGATTATGAAATAAATAAATGGGAAAAAAAAATTTGAAGAGGAAAAAAGGAAGCAGCATTCAAGCCAAATAGGTTGCTTTAAGGTAACGTCTCAGCCCAGATAAAAGGGGAGAGTTGGCACTGGCAGAAAAGCAGAAGAGGCAATAACACAAAAATTGACTGGTGTTTACTACAAGACTCCAGACATGTGGGTCCTGATCATAATGGGAGCCCAAGTGGGATAGTCACCGAAGCCTGTAGCTGAAGCACCTGGGAACCTGGCAATTTCTGAGTTTAGGTAGGTGTAAGTAATTTACCCACCATCAAGTTTGATACACATGCTTGTGCCATTGGGTGGTATGCATGTGTGTGTGCCTGCTTACAATATGACATTTGTAATACTTTAGGTAACAGTTACATTAACCAACAGTCTTGGAATATTAAAAAATATTCTAACACCTTTTTTTCATTGAAATAATATTTTTCACCATCTCATATAGAGGAAAAGTGCTATTTTAATGAATGCTTTCATCATCTTCATGGTTCTGTCTGCAAGTTGTCCCAGCCCAGAGAAGTCAGAATTAGACACAAATCATTCTGATTAAAACCAAATAAACACCGAGGTCCTATTCTCAGTCAGACATTAGACCAGGGGTCAGCAAACTTGTTATAAATATTTTAAGCTTAGTGAGCCATATGATCTCTGTTGCAACAAGTCAACATTATTGTTTTAATGTGGAACCAGACATAGACGATATGTAAATGATGGGGGTGGCCATGTTCCAATAAGACACTGGTTACAAAAATAGGTGGCAAGTCAGATTTTGACTGTGGGCTGCAGGATGCCAGCCCTGCACCAGACTACAAAGAAGGAAAGGAAAAAATGAACTAAGAACAAGGAAGACAGCTCCAAAACAAATAGGAAAAAGAAAATCATTGATGGTAATACTGCAGTGGTACCTAAAGGAGAATATTAGAGAATATTATAATTGTAAGATCCAATAAGGTAATGACAATAAATCAATAAACTTTGACTGAGCGAACACATATTTTCCCTTGTGATAAAGTAAAACATATTGGTAGAATGTTCTACTTACCATAACTATTATTAAATTCTTATTTTGTAATACATAAATAAATGTATAGCTCAAAAATAGGAGCTAATTACAATATGGATGAACCTTGAAAACATGGTAAATGGAAGAAGCTAGCTGGAAAAGGCCACATATTATATGATTCCATCTATATGAAATGTCCAGAAGAGGCAAATCCATAGAGACAAAAAGCAGCTTAGTGGTTTCCAGGGGCTACAGGGAAGGGGAAATGGGGAGTGATTGCTAATGGGCACAGAATTTCTTTATAGGGTGATGACAATATTCTGAATTAATTAGTGGTGATAGTTGCAGGACTCTGTGAATATACTAGACAACCACTGAATTGTACACTTTGAAAGGGTGAATTTATGGAATGTGAATTACATCTCAATTTTAAAATGAGATATGATTTGGCACTATCTTTCTGGAAGGCAGCTTGAAGCAGTGCATATTGAAAGTCCTACAATGTGGGAAGCAAGAGAGAAATAGGAGCTAAGAAGATTTGGAAACTGAAGAGCAGCAGAAAAATAAATTATTTCAGCAACTGCAATACACATCAATTTGAAAACAAAATGGGTACTATCATGTTTTGAGAGCAACTAAAAGGTAATATTTTGCTTCCCCACATCCGTGGAAAATAGTCATGGACACCTGATGTGTTTATATGAGCTAACAACAGATTTGCCTGGACATCAAATGATTGTTGCTGGGTGTGGACTAGGAGGAGCTTTTCATACATTGCTGATCTAAAGCCCATTTTACAGATGAGCAAACTGATAGGCAAAGGCCATGCATCCCTTCTGATCTCAGGGATCTCATGTGGATGGTGCTTCTAGAGGAAGGAGAATATCAGCCTGTGTCTTGGACATTCATCAGCTGTTTTCTGTTCCCTTAAAGGGGATTGCAAATGAGGCCCTGGAAGCAAGTTCACAACGTTGCCAAGCCAATTTCAGCCATAGTGTTCCAACAGGTCTCCCTGCTCCCTCTCCTGCTCACATCTGCCAGAGGGATCTATTTAAAACTGAAATGAGCCCATGCCCTTCCCCTTCTTAAAAAGCCAAGCTCCTCACCCTTGTTTAGAAGGGCTTAGAGGCCCCAGCTCCATTGGCTATCACATGGGCCATATCTTGCCTTTGTCCTTCTTGAACCAGCCTATGGGCCTTCCTGTCCATCAAGTCTTGGAGGAGCATCCTAGCTCGTGCCTCTGCCTGGCATGCCCTTCACATGGCTGACTTGTCATTCAAGTCACCTCCACAGAGACTGTCCTTGTCTACTGTTCTAAAGTAGCCACAATTCACTCTATTTTAATTCTTTGTAAAGCTCTGACCATCTGATATTCTTCCCCATCCTCCCTTCCTCTTCTCTTCTTTCCTCCTCCCCTTCTTGCCTTGCTCCCTTTTTCCCTTTCTCCCTCCCTCCTTCCCTGCCACTTCTCTGTCCACTAGAATAGAAGCTGTATGAGAACACGAACTCTGGGCTGTTCATCTGCCCCTGGCCCATTATAGGCACTTGAATATTTGTTGAAAGAATTAATGAATGCTGATGAAACCTGGCAAAGGTCCTGTGTTTTATTAAATGATGAAAGATATAAATCCCATAGCACATAGTCTTCGCTCTACAGAGGGGTAACAATAAATGAAACTAATGACCACAAACTTCAGAAGGCCCTAAGCAACACCGACCATTTACAACTGTCCCCACCCCCAAGGTTCCATGTCTGACACAAGTTTCAGCCTGAAGTGAGTTTTTATTACCTACTCATAAACCCCTGAATCATGTGGTTTACAGGGCAAGTGCTAATGCAGTCGTAATTATATTGGTGTGAACACATTGTCATAGAAATGTAGCAAACATAGACATAGGCATTTAAGAGAAACCAGCTGCTCACAACACAAGATCAACCATCACATAGAAACCGGTCACCAAGCACACAGCTAAGGAACTTGTACTGAGTGACTGAAGGTGACACACCCTATAAATCACAGAGTATGATGATAGTTTGCACCAGCGCCTCAGAACAAACAACTTACTGCCCAGAGCAGTATGCATTTTGAGGAAATCTGTAATTAAGACATGTATACCACCCTCCCCAAATGGTGACTGGCATTCATTTTTCTGTTTAACCCAAGCACAAAATAAGTGTTAACTTCAGTTTGTGAACGATTTCCTTTCTTTCTCTTTGGAAGCAGATCAAGGAACAAGAAAGGACATGACTTCATTATAAATTCATTACTTACCTAGGGTATTTTTTCCCTTTTTAATCTCTAAAATAACAGTTGATTCATTAAGAGACTCAAAGGTGAAAAATGTCAAGCTTTTGACCTTTCCTTAATTCACACATATACTGAGCCAATGAAAACATATCCACACCCATCTCCCCATAATTAGTACTTTCTATGGACTCAGTGATGATTCTAGAGCAGTATTTCTCAGCCGAGGCACTGTTGTCATATTGGATCAGATAATTCTGTGTGCCTGGGCTGTCCTGTGCATTCTAGGATGTTAAGCAGTATCCCCGGCCTCCACCCACTGGTTGCCAGGAGCATCGTACCTTCTCCCCCCAAGCTGTGACAATCAAAAATGCCTGCAGACATTGTAAAATGTCCCTTGGAAAGCAAAACCATCTCAGGATTAAAACCACTGTTCAAAACATTGTAATAGGAAAAACTAAGAAAAAAGATCAGGTTATATTCTGTAATTGTTTTTGTCTTTCAATATATGCTGCTACATTTTATTTTTTGGACACTATAAACTTATCAATCCAGAACATACACTTATTGTCCTTTTAGCATTTGTTGCTTTGTTTGAGTGATGAATGTTGTTCAGTATCTTGCTAAAATGCCACAAGGCCAGGATTGCTCTTGTAGGACAACTCCCTGACATTCATCACAGAATTTTATGCTTTCATTCAGCATTGCATGCTAAGATTACACTTTAAAAAAAAAACAACCAGGGCCCATAAATAATTGCCTCTGAGATTCGGCATTATTTGCACTTGGTGGAGCAATTTTAAAATTGGTTTCAAATCAGACATTTAAAGATCATAATATTTGTAGGAAGAGTTAAAGAGAAAGAAGAGAGCCGGTTTTAGTTTGAAACCAATGAAAAAACAAGTCGTTTGTCTCTGCCTTTCACTAAAATAACTAACTTTAATGACGATGTATTTAGAATAGCTACAGCAAGAGCAGAACTAGCCCTGGCATTGGCCTTAGAAGATTTTACAACTCTGAAAAGGCCATTAATCAGCAAACAATCTATAAAGACAATCTAAAAAAAATGTGTTCCAACTGCCTCATTCCCTTGTCTTGGTTATAATCCAAGAGCAAATCCTCCAAGTCTAAATCTTGCAACCCATAAAACTTCTTATCTGCCTTTACTTGGTATAGGCCAACAACCAAATCTCTACACATTGTTTTTCTCATGGAAGAATTAGGCTGTAAGTTTGTTCACCAAGAGACACTTGGTGGGAAGAAAGAATAAGCAAGAAATCTGCCATAAATCTCCATCAGCCTTCTTGTGTAAAGCTGACATGGATTTAGAAAACGTGTGTTCTTCATACACTTTATTATTTGCCCAGGAATAATTTTATTCTAATTGAAAAAGTGCATTTTAAAAGCTGTCAACAATTGTGCATGGATTATTTGACATTGTACAGGAACCTGGCCAACGTAACACATTTGTATGGCACAGTCACAGTATAATGTGACTTTGTTTGCTTTCAAAATTTTCTTGTATGATATTTTATGCTTATTGCTTTTATACCAGATGCATATTTGGCATGAATGGCATAATTTTTTAAGGCTGTTTACAGAAAGAAGAAAAATAAGTGGGTTTCTAAATGATTTTTTTTTTCTGATGGGTTAATGACGTGCTTTGTGTAAGCCCCACATTTTTGTTTGGGCCAACAGTCACCATAGTCCATCAATTTGATTTGTGATTTTACTTTATACCCTCTACTAGTAGCTTGCACCTTGTGATCTATTTAACATCTTGCCTTTCTTATTAACAAAACCCAAACTAGACCTTGTTCAGGGTGACTGGCTGGAAAGAATGTGCTTCATCAGAGACAGTAGGTGGGTACCTAGCATTCTTCTATAAGAACAATATGGTTTACCACAAGTGTGGAGGATTGGATGTGTGGAAAGTCTGGATCCCCCTTCAATTCTTGCAGAGGCCTTTTGAGGTTTTATTAATGACAATTTAAACATCCTTATTTTCTACCGATCTCCAATCAACGAATTCAACAATTGCTTGGGGGGCAGGTTGACATTATGAATTTAGTTTAGGAGAAGGTGTCTAAGTGCTTCTAAATAAACATGTGATTTCTAAAATAATTGATCATAAATAATGAGTACTTTATAGTTATAAGTCAGGGAGATTAATGATTTGAATACTACTTGAATAAAGTGTGCTGTTGTCTCTACCCACCAACCCTGGGCCCCAGTTAAACAAAGATACATCAATCAACATATTCTCCTTGCAAAAATTTGGATGCTGATTTTAAGGTGATCTAACAAATTATCCACTCCAAATACTACATATTGAATGTCTGGGAGAGCCAGGCATTTACCATATTCTGTCTTTTATTTTCAGATGTAAAATAGTTCAAAAGCTAATTATTTTTAAAGTATGGGGACAAAGGTCATATTTAGAGTGGGGCCTAATATATTAGGCCTGTCTAGCAGAGCAGTCCTCTTCAGTTTGCCTAACAACTCACAGAGGAATTCACCAGAGTTTAACAATCCACTAAGAATCTTCAGTGTTGCTATCACCTCTGTATGCATACAGAACCAATTCACTATTGCCACCAGAACAGAAATTCTACAACAAATGCTAGTATGTGCATTATTTTATTCAGTCCTTTGTTCACCTTAAAAGGAAGGTACATGCAATGTCTCTCATTTTACTGAAAGGTTAAGTGATTTGCCTGAGTCATGCAGCCAGCAAGGGGCTAAAGCAGACCTTGAAGCCAGTCTTTTCCCAGCATATAGTCGGTGCTCCTCCCACTCCACCTAGAAGAGCAAGTCACCATCACAAGATGGAGGGCTGCTGGCTCCCATTGTGAGGTCATGGAGAATGGAACCACTGAAATTAGACCCAGAAATTGTTGGATAGAATTTTCCATGCCCTGATGTCAAAGTAGATATATACATGATAGATACTAAGGCATTAAGGAAATCATGAGTCAATAGTAGTGCTTGTTACCAAGTATAGTTCTTATATGTCCCTCCATGAGACAAGCAAACATACAAAAACCCATGTTCGATGCATTGTTATTCCTTAAAAATCTTAAAAACCCAGTGCAGTCCAGTCAATCCTGTTTTCTTCCCTAGACTTTGCACATCAGCTGTTCTTTATTATCTCTGTTATTTAATGAACATAGGGCAGGCACTGAGTAGGGGGCTGGCATTGAAAGTGACTTCAAGTACAGTCACAGAGCTGCAAACTCAGCTGCTGCTGTTCTGAAACACTTATTCCATCTTGTTATCAATGCTTAGACCACACTGGGCATGGCAGGTTGCTGCATTTGCAGTGGGGCATTGCTGAGGGGGCATTGCAAGCTGTGTCTGTGACCTGTAGGGTTTCTCAAGTTCTCCTTTCAGAGCAATTATTCTCCAAAGCTCTCTTCCCCAAAATGTGTCCCTGCAGGATTCCTCTCTCTGCTCTGTTCCTCACTAGGTTCATATCTTTGCTGTAGTACTTGTCACATTGCATTAAAACATCTTTTGACTAGTCTGCCTTGTCCACGTGACTGGGAGCCTTTCAAAAGCAGATATGTTGCTCATTATTGTGGATTGCCTAAGGGTCTGGCAACTATGTCTGACATGTATTGATGATCCCTTCCTCTCTCCTGCTTTGCTTTATATCCGATGAAATTTCTCATCGGAATCCTTTAAGTGTTATTGATTCAAGTATCTACCCAGTTTTGTGACAGCAATTTAGCACTTTGATTTCTCACCTCATTTTGCTTCTGTTATTAAATTTATTTCCCATTAATTTCTACTGCAAGTCAGGAAGATGAAAAAGAAAAATTCTTGGTTGTGGAGTCACTAGCCAGCTGTCTGGCAATGGGCATCTTTACCCAGTCTTAGCTCGGCCCCTCATTTATATTTCTAAGGAGAGGGAGTAGGAAGAGAAGAGAAGGGACGAGAAGATGGGAAAGAAAAGAAGGGAAGGAATGAGAAAAAGAAAGCAAAAAGTCTGTATTGTATGGTTGTTGTAGGAATTTTAGAGTTTGTCTTGTAAGCACTGGCATTTAACAGGCACTTACTAGATGATAGCTGTCCATTTACTTGTTTTTCAGTCTATGCTGGGGCCAAATAGAAGACACACCGCATGCTGAGGTAAGAGAAGATGGATCTTTGATTCTTTGTCACCATGATGGTATTTGTGGCTGATTTTTTTTCTTCTTCATGTTGACTGTCATTGGAATTTTTATGTATAAAGTGAATTCTTGTTATGTCTAGTTATTGGTGTTATAATCAACCTTCTAAAATGTCTAATATTAAAAAGCAGCATGGAGGTGAGGGCATCAGATCAACACTCATTTCAGGGAAAACTCTCTTTCAACCCCTCTCACCTGGCAGGCCACCAGTACTATTACTGGTACGTGGCTGGTGCTACTTTGGTTTCTGAAGACAGCTCAAACATGAATTTCACTTGCCCTTCTTCCTTTTTTTTTTTTTTTCACCTCAAGCAAATAATTGACAATCAGGCTAGAATGTCTTTTAATCACATGATAGTCCTCAAAAATTGTTTTAAAGGAAATAGTACTGAGTGTAGGCAAAGTAATCAGTTACTGTGTAGTACACAGAATGTAATGAGGGACAACAAATACTTTAGAGTTGAAGGGAAACGTAGATTTCTATTTGTACACATAGGCCATGTCATGAGGATAGCAGAAAAATCTTATGATATTATAAGGCCGGATCTGAATCCTTTGGTTTATTTTACGAAAATATCATGATTGGAAACCATCTATCATGTAATAAATGCTGAGCTAATCAATATGTGGTTTTGGTGAGATATTACAAAAATCATGACAACTTAACATATTTCTAGAACTTCCAGAAGATTTATAGCAAGTTTGGGATATTAACATGCAGTAGACACTCACACCTACCATGTGGGAGACCAACAGGTACTTTTCCTATATACGTACAACTGTTAGGCAAAGCCAATATTTTTATTCCTGTATTTCCCAAAGAAAAAATTTCCCAAAGGAGACCTAAAGAACTCAAGAAACTTACCCAAAACTAGACTTATTAGAAGTGACCAAACTGGGATTTAAACTATTTCTGGCTCTAGAAATCTTTTTTATTTTCTAGTTTTTTTTTTTTTTTTTTTAAATTAACAAGACACAACAGTTCCCTAATTCTGCTACCCTTCAGACCATTATAAATGCTGTGGTAGGTACCTCCAAGATGGCACCAAATGGTCCCTGTCTCCCTAGTATTCACAACTTGGTATTTCCCTCCCCTTAAGTAACTTTCTTGTAACTAACAGGATATGGCAACATTGAGGGGAAGTCATTTCCATAATTCATTAAAAGAGATTGTGACATTCATCTTACTAGGAGACTCTCTCTCTAGCTGGCTGAGATAAAGCAAGCTGGCATGTTGGAGAGGCCCACATGGCAAGGAATTGAGGTTGGTCTCTGGGTGACAGCCAGTAAGGAAATAGAGCCCTCAGCCCAACAGCCCCCAATGAACCGAGTCTGCCAACAATTACATTTGTGAGCTCATAAGCACTTTATTCCCCAGTCAGGTCTCCAGATGAGATCCCAGGTTTAGTGGATATCTAGATCACAGCCTAGTGAGACCCTGAGCAGAAGACACAGTTAAGCTGTGACCAGATTCCCTACCCACAAAAATCTGAGAGATAATAAATGTATGATATTTTTAAGCTTCTAACTTCTGGGACAATTTATTTTATAGCAGTAGACAACTAATCAAAGGACCCCACAGAAAGGGAATTTGCTTGTCACATGTAGCCACCAGTGTAAGACCCATGGAAGGTAATGATGCTAGTTTTCAGGGTGACAGATACCTCAACTCTTCCACTACATCATAAGCAGAATATTGGCTAAAAACAATACAGGTGAACACACTGTTCCCTGGGCCCAATTCCTTTGCTTAACTTATTTGTTAGATACATGAAACAGACAGGGTGTGACCACCAGGCAGAGAAACAGTGAGCTAATACGTAGACATAATAAATTAATATAAATGAACAAAGAGCAAGTACATACTGAGTGACAGGAGTTTTAGAAATAATTCAATTTAGCCAGGCTGGGGTTAGAGAGAATTCTAGCCTAAATGGAGATGTAAAACTAGAAGATGACTGAGTTATCCCCTCAGGAAGCATTTTGGTATTCTGGCTGGTTAGGGGAGCTCTATTTGGCTTAGCTATATCATCAGGAACACTTATTTGAGTTAGAAAGTTTCTATTTTTACAGTGCTTTTATTTTTTGATGAATGGATAGTCAGGACTCAGATTCAAAAAAAATTCTGGCCCAATTACATTAGTAGTACAAGAAATTATGTTATTTCCCTTGACTTGAAACATTACTCAAAGCTTACATGGAAGTAAAAAAATATTACTTCTATTTGTTTGATTTTATTTCTTTCTTTATTTACTGATTACCTTTATGTTCAATATCAATTTCATTATATAAATATTGGAAATGACACTGTTTGACAATTTCCATACTAATAGAAATCACAGCTTTAAACTTCATAAACAAAATAAAGAGATTTATAACTTTCTGTTCTGAGGCCAACAATTACTCACTATACTAAGTGAGGTCCCATCAGCACTATTTCTCGGTAATTAAAACGCAGCCTTTGGGGATAAGTAGCCCTGGGTTTGGGAATTCTGGGTCAATTCACTTATACATCAGGTACCCTTAACATTCCTGACTCTCTGTTTTATAATCTATAAATGGGGATAAATATAAAGTCCTTCAAAAATAAAAAAACTGGGAAAATGACTCCATAGTCAATAAATGGTGCTGGGACAGCTGGCTAGCCATATGAAAAAAAATGAAACTGGACCCCTACCTTTCACCATACACAAAAATTAACTCAAGATAGAATAAATATTTAAATGTAAGAGCTCAAACTATACAAATTATAGAAGAAAACCTAGGACATCCCTTCTTGATATCAGCCTTGGCAAGTAACTTATGTCTAAGTCTTCAAAAGCAAAAGCAACTGCAACAAAACAAAAAATGACAAGTAGGACTTAATTAAACTAAAGAGCTTCTCCATAGCAAAAGAAACTATCAACGGAGGCTGGGGGCAGTGGCTCACACCTGTAATCCCAGCACTTTGTGAAGCCGAGGTGGGTGGATCACAAGGTCAGGAGAGAGAGAGAATCCTGGCCAACATGGTGAAACCCCCTCTCTACTAAAATACAAAAAATTAGTCAGGTGTGGTGGCGAGTGCCTGTAGACCTAGCTACTCTGGAGTTTGAGGCAGGGAAATCATTTGAACTGGGGAGGTGGAGGTTGCAGTAAGCTGAGATCGTGCCACTGCACTCCAGCATGGCGACAGAGCCAGACTCCATCTCAAAAAACAAAACAAAACAAAAAACCCAAAAAAACAAACAAAAAAAAAACAAAAACCTATCAACCGAGTAAACAAATCTACAAAATGGGAGAAAATATTGACAAACTATGCATCTGACAAAGAGCTAATATCCAGAATCCATAAGGAATTTAAACAACTGAACATGCAAAAAACAAATAACCTCATCAAAAAATGGACAAAGGATATGAACAGACACTCTGACAAGAAGACATACAAATGGCCAACAAACATGTGAAAAAATGCTCCATCAGAGAAATGCAAATCAAAACCACAGTGAGATATCATCTCACACCAGTCAGAATGGCTATTATTTATTAAAAAGTCAAAAAACAACAGATACTGGCAAAGCTGCAGAGCAAAGGGGATATTTACACACTGTTGGCTGTTGGTGAGAATGTAAATTAGTTCAGTCACTGTGGGAAAGCAGTTTAGAGGTTTTTCAAAGAATTTAAGAGAGAACTACCATTTGACCCAGCAATCTCATTACTGGTTATATGTCCCAAGGAAAGGAAACCATCCTACAAAAAAGACACATCGATATGTATGTTCATTGCAGCATTATTCACAATAGCAAAGACATGGAAAAAACCTAGGTGCCTATCAATGGTGGCCTGGATAAGGAAAATGTGATACTTTTACACAATAAAATACTATGCAGTCATAAAAAAGAATGGAAGTATGTCCTTTGCAGCAACATGAATGCAGCTGGAGACCATCATCCTAAGTGAATTAATACAGGAACAGAAAACCAAATACCACATGTTCTTATTTATAAATGGGAGCTAAACATTGGGTTCACATATACATAAAGATGGGAACAAAAGAGACTGGGTACTATTATAGGAGAGAGAGAGGGATGATGGCAAGGTCAAAAAATATCTGTACTGGATACTATGCTCACTATTTGAATGATGGGATCATTTGTACCCCAAATCTCAGCGTCACACAATAAACCCATGTAACAAACCTACACATGTACTCCCTGAATCTAAAAGTTGAAATTATAAAAAGAAAAATAAAACAACCATAGAGACATTTTAGAAAGAAAAAAATATAAAGTCCTTGAGATAGAGATTTATACATAAATTAAATGACATAAGTAAGATGCTTATATTATGCTTCATACATAATAGATAGCTGTTAGTATATTTTCAAGATTTTGGTATTGTCTTTAGTTTTCTGTAGTTTGAATATGACATGGTTAGGTGTAGACTTTTGGTATTTATTCTGCATCATATTCTCTGAACTTTCTGGATTTGTGGTTTGGTTCCTATTATTAATTTTGGAAAATTCTCAGTTATTATTACTTCAAATATTCAAATATTTTTTTCTACTCCTTTCTCTATTCTTCTTCTAGTATTCCTTTTATGTGTATGTTATACCTTTTGTATTTGTAATTGTCTCACAGTTCTTCAAAATTCTGTTCCTTTTCTTCTCTTTTTCTGTTTGCATTTCCCTTTGGGAAGTTTCTATTGGCATATCTTTCAGCTCACTGCTTTTTTCCTTGTCCATGTACAATCTGTGGATGAACCCATCAAAGACATTCTTCATTTCTGTTACAGTGTTTGTGGCTTCTATAATATCATTTCCTTTTGATTCTTTCTTATGATGCCCCTTTGTATGATGCCCTTATCTGTGCTGAGCCTATGATGCTTTTAATCTGTGATGCTTCTCTCTATGCTGACCCTCTCTATGGCATTTGTCTCTCTAGCACCCCTCTCTGTGGTGCTCCTCATTATGGTACTCCTCTCTATGGCAACCCCTCTCTATGGCACCTCTCTCTGGTGCCTCTCTCTATGGTGCGCCTCTCTATGGTACTCCTCTCTGTGGCACACCTCCCTATGGTGCTCCTTTTCATTATGTCAATCTCTAGGAAGCCATCCTCTAAGAGGCTGGCTTTAAGAAGCTCCTCTCTAAGAAACTACTCTTTTTTTAAAAGTATTTTTTAAATTGCGGTAAAATATTCATAACATAAAATTTACCATTTAACCCTTGTAAAGTATACAATTCAATGACATTAAGTACATTCACAATGTTGTATAACCATCCTTACGTACTTCTGGAAAGTTGTCATCATCCCAAACAGAAACTCAGTATTCATTAGACAAGAACTTCCTATTCCCTCTTGCCCAAGCTCCTGGTAATCTCTGTTCTACTTTTTGTCTCTATGAATTCGCCTATTCTAGGGACTTTTTATAAGTGGAATCCTACAGTATTTGTCCTTTTCTGTCTCGCTTCTTTCACTTAGAACAATGTCTTCAAGTCTTATAGCATGTTGCAGCATGTGTCAGACTTAAATTTCTTTTAAAGGCCCTGAATAAAATTCCATTGCATGGATATACCACATTTTATTTATCCATTTATATGTCAATGGACACTTGGGTTGGTTTCACCTTTTGCCTATTGTGAATGATGCTGCCGTGAACACTGGTGTACAAGTGTATGTTTGAGTCGCTGCTTTCTATTATTTTGGGTGTATACTTAGGAGTGAAATTGCTCGATTATCTGGTGATTTTATATTTAAATTTTGAAAAACCACTAAACTGTTTTCCACAGTGGCTGCACCATTTTATATTCCTGCCATCAATGCAATTTCTCCATGTCCTCACCAACGCTTGCTGTTTTCTGTGTTTGTGCATGTTTGATAATAGCCATGCCAACGGGTGTGAAGTGGTAGCTCATTGTGGGCTTGAGAAGCCACTGTTTAAGATGCTTTTCTCTATGACATTCCTGTCTATGATGTACTTCTGCTCTCTGACGCCTCTCTTTGATGCCCCCTCCATTCTGTTTTTTTTTTAAATAATACCGACCCTCTCTATAGTGTCCCTGTCTGTGGTGCTCCTCTCTATGATGTCCCTCTCTACAATCCCCCTTGTTGCAATGCCCCTCTGTATTTTTCTCCCTCTATGGTGCCCCTATCAGTAGAATCAGCTATCCTTCTGGGGATGATCTCCCTTTCCTGGGGGCATTCAGACAAAGGCAAGATGGCCAGCAGTCAGGGGTTCTGTTAAAGAGATTTCTGAGGTCACTTATGACTCTAGCTTATGACAACAATGTCATTATCTTTTTAGTGTGGCTTTGAGCTCTTCCTACAGCACCTGAGATGTATTTGTACTGATTGTTCAGCACCTTCTGTATCTGTCCTTCCCCATGGTGAGTGGCACAGTCCATGAAAAAATTACTAAGTGCAGTTTGGGTTGCTGCCTTTGATTGTGTAATTTGGTTTTATACTAATTTTTGCTTTTTATTTAACCATTACTTTTTATAGTAGTTGCTATGAGCCAAAGACTGTTGTAAGCATTGTATAAATACTCACATATTGACTCCATTTATTTTCCATTTTACAGATGAGGAATTGAAACCAGAGAAATTGAGACACTTCTCCAAGGTAACACAGTGGGTAACTGGAGAAGCTGGGATTCAAACTCAGACTGTCTGGCTCTCAAGCACTCAGCGGAAAGGTCAACAAATGTTTTTTGAAGATTGACCATATGCTGGGTACAAGAGAAAGATATAGTTCTTGTGCTTATTAAGGAGTCAGGTCCAGAGGAAGAGAGAAATGTTTATTGACAGTGATTCTGACGCACAGGATTCACGAAGGTGAGTAGTGAGAAATATGGCTGAGAAGGTAGACAAGAGCTAGATGGAGAAGGAGAGCCTTGCCAAGATTGGACTTTAGAATCATATAAGATCAGACTAGGACTGATCCATGATGAAATTTCCAACAAGGTGTAATGAAATGAAGAAAATGTAGGCAATTTAATACATTTTTTCATAAAGCTAAATTAATTTGATACAAAAGACTGTCCTAACAAAAGATGCGAAAGACCTCTTCAAGGAGAGGTATAAACCACTGTGCAAGGGAAAAAGAGAGGACACAAACAGATGGAAAAACATTCCATGCTCATGGTTAGGAAGAATCAATATCATGAAAATGGCTATACTGCCCAAAGTAATTTATAGATTCAACACTATCCCCATCAAGCTACCACTGACCTTCTTCACAGAACTGGAAAAAAAAAAAAAAAAAAACTACTTTAAACTCCATATGGAGCCACAAGGGAGCCCACATAACAAAGACAATCCTACGCAAAAAGAACAAAGCTGGAGGCATCATGCTACCTGACTTCAAACTATATTACAAGGCTACAGTAATCAAAACAGCATGGTACTGGTACCAAAACAGAGATATAGACTAATGGAACAGAACAGAGGCCTTGGAAGTAACACCACACATCAGAAACCATCTAATCTCTGACAAAAACAAGCAATGGGGAAAGGATTCCCTGTTTAATAAATGGTGTTGGGAAAACTGGCTAACCATGTGCAGAAAGCTAAAACTGGACCCCTTCCTTACACCTTACACTAAAATTCACTCCAGGTGGATTAAAGATTTAAACATAAAACCTAACACCAGAAAGCCCCTAGAAGAAAACATAGGCAAAACCATTCAGGACATAGGCATAGACAAGGACTTCATGACTAAAACACCAAAAACAATGGCAACAAAAGCCAAAATAGACAAATGGGATCTAAATAAACTTAAGAGTTTCTGCACAGCAAATAAACAATCATTAGAGTGAACTGGCAACCAACAGAATGGGAAAAAGTTTTTGCAATCTACCCATCTGACAAAGGGCTGATACCCAAAATCTACAAAGGACTAAAGCAGATTTACAAGAAAAAACCAAACCCATTCAAAAGTGGGTGAAAGATATGAACAGACACTTTTCAAAAAAAGACATATATGCGGCCAACAAACATATGAAAAAATGCTTATCATCACTGGTCATTAGAGAAATTCAAATCAAAACCACATTGAGATACCATCTCATGCCAGTTAGAATGGTGATCACTAAACAATCAGGAGACAACAGATGCTGGAGAGGATGTGGAGAAATAGGAACATGTTTACACTGTTGGTGGGAGTGTAAATTAGTTCAAACATTGTGGAAGACAGTGTGGCAATTCCTCAAGGATCTAGCAATAGAAATTCCATTTGACCCAGCAATCCTGTTACTGGGTAAATACCCAAAGGATTATAGATTATAAATCGTTCTATTATAAAGACCCACGCACATGAATGTTCACTGAGGCACTGTTTACAATAGCAAAGACCTGGAACCAACCCAAATGCCCATCAATGATAGACTGAACAAAGAAGATGTGGCACATATACACCATGGAATACTATGCAGCCATAAAAAAGGATGAGTTCATGTCCTTTGTAGGGACATGGATGAATCTGGAAACCATCATTCTCAGCAAACTAACACAAGAACAGAAAACCAAACAACGCATGTTTTCACTCATAGGCGAGTGTTGAACAATGAGAACACATGGACACAGGGAGGGGAGCATCACACACTGGGGTCTGCTCTGGGGGCGGGACTAGGGGAGGGACAGCGGGGGATGGGAAGGTTGGGGAGGGATAACATGGGGAGAAATGCCAGGTATTGGTGATGGGGGATTGAAGGCAGCAAACCACCTTGCCATATATGTACCTATGCAACAATCCTGCATGATCTGCACATGTACCCCAGAACCTAAAGTACAAAAAAAAAAGAAAAGACTGTCCTTTGTTTCAAGATTACATCCTTCTTATATTTTTGATGGTAAAATGTCCATTCTTTTGATATTTTGTATGTAAGAAGGTTTTTCGTTATGACATTAATGGTTAAAGTTGGCAACTCATATTAACTGCTGTCATTAAAAAAATAATATTAGTTCCTGAAATTTGAAAATCTGGGAATCAACGCCATAATAAAGGTCAGGAGAAAGCAATACAAAATATCAGTGAGAGGTCAGGTACAGTAAGAGCTAAAGTGCGGAATAGATTTGGCCATGAGGAGGTCATCAGTCACATTATTTGGGGGCAGTTTTGGCAGGGTGATGTGGTGGGAGGCAGGTTATGGTGGGGATGTGTCAGTCTCATTTATTTCTAGGCAATGAAAGTTGAGTTGCCACACGGAAAAAAAATACGTATTGGGTCATTACATATATGTGCTTACATTCTGCTGGTTGGTAGGCTGCCACATCTTTAAGACAGCTGGAAAGGAGAGAGAAATGACAAAGAAGGCTAATTTAAGCCACAGTTGTTAAGCAAAAAGATTGACAGACTCTAAAATTATCCACTCAACCGGATGAAAAAGTATTCATCACTTTTCTTCTCTCTCTTTCTCTCTCCCTTGCTCCCTCTCTCTCTTTCAATCATGCCAATATCCTCCTAGATCAGAAACTACATGAACATCAGCATCCTAAAAATCTCTCTAAGCATCTCTATGAGGGATCAAAGTCATGTTCAAGGACACATGTCTTCATCAGCGTTTGAGTCATTCCATTCTTCCTCTGCCTGGCCCAGATTGAGGAAAACATCTGAGACTGGATTTTATGTCCTTTTCAGAGAGTGTACAGCATGAAATACTGTCCTCCTGGCTGCCAGTCTGACTTGGCCTGGGAGAAGTGGGTGAGAAGCATGCCCAAGTGTCCACTGAATCAATGTGGACAGTTAATCACAAGTCAGGGCACTTTGGATTGAACATTCATGTATGATGAACTGGCAAGCTACTCTCCCCGTGTGTTTCCCTTCAGACTGTATGATTTCAGTAAAAAGGTTGTCTTAGAACCTGAAGACCCAGAAATATTTTAAAACCTGAATTGGCCTATTCCCGGAGACTAGTGCTCAGTCTATTGGGATAATATCCATCTGCAAGTTTTCCCCAGCACTGGAGACATATTTCATCCTATAATTGGAAAATAATTTGATTTATATTCCGTCATGTCAGAGCCTCCACTCAGGTCTCTCAGAGGAGAGGTCTAGGCAGCAGGGAGATGGTCTAGTTTTGAAAAAAAGATGCTCTATAGACACTTATGGAGAAAGTGCAAAAATGGAGCCTGAGTGATGTTTATAAAAGAATTCCAATGCCTCTTTGTAGATTCCCAAGTTAGATTAAGGGATGTGAAGCATGGAGAACTCAGACACAAAAAACAGTGTGATGATTGGCCTCCCATCCTGGAACTGGCATTTGCTGGGTCCTGACTACTACATGTCAGACACTTGACATAGGAGTTCATTATCTCCTCTCAATGCTACTGCAAATGGGTATCATTATCTCTACTTTTCTAAAGAAGAGTAAGGAAAGTCCAGAAAGATGGGTAACTTGGCCCAGGTCATATATCTGGCAAACACCCAAGTGATAATTTGAACCTGAACCCAAGTCTTTCTCACTCTGAGACCACATCCTTTCCTGTGCTCCACAGGCTGTTTGTAAAGTGTGATCTATGTCTCTGCTAGAAGTGCAGAGTATACAAGCAGAACAACCCAAGACACATGCTACTGATTCACGTAGTGGTACTCAGGGCGTTTCCCTGTGGAGTTTATGCTGGACCTATTAGCATCATTTTCCTCATATTTTTCAGGAAATACCTAGAAACCAAGATAATCACTCATCACAGCTACCTAGAAACCAAGATAATCACTCATCAGGGCTACCCAAGTGGCAACAAGAGACCCTCTTAGCCTAGAAAACTCTGGGAAGTTTCCCCTCTCGTGCAGAGGTTGGCAAACTTTGTCTCTAAAGTGTCAGATAGTCAATGCTTTAGGCTTCATGAGCCAGAAAAATCTCTGTCGCAACTACTCAACTCTGCTGTTGTAGCTCAAAAGCTGCAGCAGACAATAATTCATAAATGAATGAGTATGGCTATGTTCCAATAAACCTTTAAGGACACTCAAGTTTGAATTCTGTATAATTTTCACTCATCACAAAATGTTACTTCTTTCCAAAACTTTGTTCAAATGTAAACATGTAAAAACCATTCTTAGCTCACAGGCCATACAAAAGCAGGTGGGCAGCGTGGATTTAGCCCTCAGGCAATAGTTTGCTAATCCCTGCTCTAGAGGATCATATTTTATTTTATTTTTCCCCATATGTTAGACTGTTTACTCTCAGAAGGTTTACAAAAGTAGACAAGAAGATCTGTTGATAATTAATTAGTGAAAACTACTGAATATAACTTGACGTTTTAAATCATATTAACACCAGTTTCTGGCCACCAGGATGGCTCACAGTAAACAAAATAATACATAAAGAAAGACCCTTACACCCTTCACCCAAGTTCCCCCTAAGGTGACATTTTGCAAAATGATCTACCAATTTTGTGCAGATTTCTTCAGTTTTGCTTGTACTGGGGTGTGTGTGCGTGTGCGTGTGTGTGCGCGTGCACCCATGCACATATTTAGTTATATTACGGCAATGATCCCTGTGTTGCTGTTTCATAACTATATCTACCTCCCTCCTGCCCCCCTATCCCTATCCCCTGACAACCACTAATCTGTTCTTTATTTCTAAAATTTGGTCATTTCAATAATGCTATATAAATGGAATAATACACTATGTAACTTGTGACATTGACTTTTCACTCCCTGGAGATTCATAATCCCCTGGAGATTCATCCAGGTTGTTGCATGTATCAGTAGTTCATTCATTTTATTCCTGAATAGTATTCCATGGTAAAGATTACCACTGTTTGTTTAACCCTTCATTTGCCGAAGGACATTTGGATTGTTTCTAGGTTCAGGCTAACGTGAATAAAGCATTTGTGAATGTTTGTATCCAGGCTTTTGTGTGAACATTTCATGTCTCTGGGATAAATGCCTAAAAGTGCAATTTCTGTTCTATATGGTAATTTCATACTTATTACTTTTTAAATGTTCCCTTTGCACATATTTTAAAATATGGTTTTTAAACATTACCATGAAAACACCCCATAACAAATGACACCGTGGTAACAGCTCTTTAAAAATTCCCTGCCATCTTGCATTCTCATTTTATAGACACAGAAACTCTACACTAGAGAACTTAACTGACCTCGGAGGGTCAGTCATAAGTCACAGAATGGTCAGTGCAGGCTGAGCCAGAACAAGAAATCACTTCTTTCTTGTCTCCCATTAGTGCTCTCATCTGACTATGCTGCACCAGTGAAATTACAGATGGAAGCAGCTAACGACATGGTGTTTCTCATGATGGAAGAAAAAAATGGTTTACTTGGCCCTTAGGAATGTTGTGAGCTCACATCCAATGGCCTGTCCTAGCTACAGCCTTCCTCAATGGAGCTATGTGTTGCTTCTTCACTCTAAACTTGAGACTGCCTCACAGCATGGGAAAGTGATGAACAGCAGAGCGCAAACATGCAAACAACGTTTAATATTTCTCCAATGTGACTGTGGGAACTGGAAACCCTAAAGCTCTGTGACCCTTTTCATCAGGGCCCTGGGTGTTACGTAGCTGCGTGGTTAACAAGTTGACTGTACTGATGGTTAAACTATACATACTAGAGATGGTTGAACTAGTATTCATAAATTACAATTCCTCAAATCTAAAGCCTTACCTGACATGTTTCCTGAATGGTCCAAAGAAGATTTTATTTCATTTCTATATTAGACTTAACAATTGGTTTTTCAGTCTACTGGCCATGACCAAGAAGTGCAGGAATCCTACCATCTTTCACTCCCTCCTCAGAATCTAGGAGGTACCACAATAATCTGTCCGAACCTTTACCCAGTGTTGCTAAGTGCGGTCTGTGGACCAGCAGCATCAGCATCACCTGCTAACTTGTTAGATGTGTAGACTCTCAGGCTTCATCCTCAGAATGGTTACACAAATTTCTGTGGCTGAGGCCCACCAATCTGCTTCTTTCCTAGCTCTCACTCGGAGACTCTGAAGCTCACTAAGCCTTCAGCACTGTCATCAACCACTTTAGAATTAATTTCACATATACGACAGAAATGTAAGTCATAGCTTTCAAATAATAATAATAATAATAATAAAAGCTCAACCAACATAATAGTTCCAGCCCCTTTGTGTCAGTTACACAGTCTTTATGAGGCCAATATTGATATAAACATAAACCAGAGTTGTTATTTCCGACATTCAGCAGATTGTAACTTTCTTCACGCATGCACTGTTTAAGTTGTTTCTAACGAAAATGCTCAGTTTGTGCTTCTACTTAGCACCTATTTAAAATTCTTTATCAAACTGTAATTTCCTCGAAGGCAGGAAATGTGTGTCTCTATAGCCTAATAAATAGGTGTCTAATAAATGGTTGTTGAACAAATGAATGAATTGTGTTTTATATTATGGCTGCTTTGCCCTCCACTAAACAGTGCACTTACAGGTTGGAGGAAGATGAGGGTTTCGTTTGTGCTGGATTCTTGAAGATTTTTTCACTACCCTAAGTATGCATCTGACTTCTCTGAATACAATAGGGTCACAAAAGTTGTTGCATATGCAACAACAACCAACTAAATTGCACCTTTAGTGTTACTACACAGACTCCAAATAATTTTACTATGAACATTATTTCCATGTACATGCAGTAAGAATTAATTTAGTATATGCCATTTTGAATACTGTTTAAGAAACATCATTACCTATAAAATGGAACTTGAGAGCATGTGTTGGGGAGCATGTTTGGGGAGATTTTTGACAGATGTACCTTCTTTCAAAAGGGTTTTCCATGGAACAGTGAAGGAGAAATGAGGCAATGACACTCAGTCAGGTGAGCCAGTGGGGCTCCAGCTTTCTTTTTTCTTGTTTTTATTTTTATTTTTATTTTTATTTTTTTAGACAGCGTTTCACACTGTCACCCAGGCTATAGTGCAGTGGCACGATCTCGGCTCACTGCAATCTCCGCCTCCTGGGTTCAAGCAATTCTCCTGCCTCAGCCTCTCGAGTAGCTAGACTACAGGCGTGTGTCACCACACCCAGCTAATTTCTTTTCTTTTTTTTTTTTGTATTTTTAGTAGAGACAAGGATTCACCATGTTGGCCAGGATGGTCTTGATCTCCCGACCTCATGGTCTGCCCGCCTCAGCTTCCCAAAGTGCTGGGATTACAGGCATGAGCCACTGCGCCTGGCCGGGCCCCAGAATTTTTACTGAAATTTTCTAGTTAAGAAACCAAATTACACAGGCTCACCAGATGATCCAAATTCTGACATTAAGGTAGGATATCTCAAGCTCTTTGATGTTGAACGTTTAGGTTTATCTGCCTTGTTAGTTATTCTGTATGAATGAGAGTATCTGGCACTTCCACAGAGAGGTGGAAATGACAAATAAACACCTTTGAAGGATCAGAAATGTGTGAAGGAAAAACACAATGTCTGTGTTCAAGAATCTAAGATAACTTAGCAAGGATGATCTGTACTTTTTAATTTTCATATATCCCATCTGAAGGATGGGAAATGTTAAGTGTTTTCCTCAGTGGTTTTAGTTACAAAACATTACAGACAGACACAAGTATTATAATCTACCTTTCAGTAAAACAAACAAATCATATGTCTATGCTTTGGAATCTAAGAAGAGCACGAAGTAAAATAACATATGTTTATGATAAGTAGACTTCAGCAACGAAGCACAATCAACTGCAACATGATTTGTTTTCCTTCCTTCCTTCCTTCCTTCCTTCCTTCCTTCCTTCCTCCCTCCCTCCCTCCCTCCCTCCCTCCCTCCCTTCCTTCCTTCCTTCCTTCCTCATCCAGGCTGGAGTGCAGTAGTATGATCTTGCCTCACTGCTACCTCTGCCTCCTGGGTTCAAGTGATTCTCGTGCTTCAGCCTCCTGAGTAGCTGGGATTACAGGCATGCACCACCATGCCTGGCTATTTTTGTAGTGTTAGTAGAGAAGGGGTTTTGCCATGTTGGCCAGGCTGGTATTGAACTCCTGACCTCAGGTCATCCGCCCGTCTTGGCCTCCCAAAGTTCTGGGATAACAGGCGTGAGTCACTGTACCTGGCCAATATGATTTTCTTTTCCATCAGAATATTTCCTTGAGAATTACAAGAAGATAAAATGGCTATGAATATTAACTTATTTCATTCTATATAGCTGTCATTTTTGTATATTTATAAGAACGAAATTTTGTTGTTGATTAGCGTTTTTACTCTATTGAAATAACATCTTCAGGACATGTATATTTCTTAAATGAATAACATGCTTCTGATCCAATAGGACATACAAAAGTGGACTGAGTATAACATTATCTTCCAAATAAATTTTAACTTTGTGTTTAATTTGTTCAAGCATTTAATTTGTCTCCAGGCAAAAGTCTTAAAAGTTAGTTTTGAGTCAACATATGTTACAATGGTTGCCTGAAATCACTAAATATTTTAGCATTGTTAATTCAGGTTCATTTCAGCAGTATTTCACATGCAAAGCTTTAGACTCATCCAGTCTCAGAATGATTCTTTGAAGGTATAAAGCTGTTAATTGTGAATTAAATGGACAAGGTGATGGAAAGTAAATGTCTACTTTCAACTCTGGCAGGTCATTGTTTCTACATGCTATCAGTGTTTTTCATTAGCTGTATTAACAAAGACATCTTAAGTCCTGCCTAAGTCCACAGGCCTCTGAAGGAAGTCTAAACAACTTTGAGTGATTTGGAGTGGAAGCAGTACTAAGCAACAAATTCAAAAGCCTTTTGGTGGGTACCCTCTCCCCCAGAGGTGGTGTGTTTTACCTGATTTGTCCTTCAGAGTGACAGTTCCATGGTTGACATGTTTATCAAATATTGGGCCATCACCCCCAAAGAGCCTGGAGGGGATGATATTAGCCAGCATTTATTGAGTGCTTCCTCTGTTCAGAATACTACACATACTTCTTCTAATTTAGTCTTATCAAGTGACTCTGGGAGGCAGGTGGTGAAAGAAACCAAGGTTAGAAAGTTAAGTATTAGGAGTAGGAAGTCCAGCTAGCAAGTGACACAGCAGGGATTCTAAGTTAGGTTTGTGCAGCTCAAAAATTTATCCTCCTAACGTCTGTGCCATTCTGTACATCATCACAGGACATTCAATAGGTAGTGATGGTGGGCATGGCAAATTGAGGGGTGTTAAAACAAGAGTTCTTTTCTACCCATTTCCTTAGCTGGAATGGGAAGCAACACACATGTATATTGATTTTATTTTGGTTTATTCATGAAGGGATAATTTGCATTGTGTATGCATGTGTACACATTCTCTTTCTCTCTCTCTCTCTGTGTCTCTCTCTCTGTGCATATGCATGAGAAAGACAGAGACAGTGTGAGAGAGAAATAATACTTGGAAGTATTGAAAAAGTTTGAAGACCACTCATCTAGTGTCTTTAACTAATTAAATAAAATTAATTTGTATTGTAACTTATCTCCCTTATGCATACCCATTTATTCGTGACTTAAGAATGACTATATTCTTAACTACTGCATTGTAATTGTTAAATTTATTGCAATTGATGACTTCAAATTTCTCTATTGCATATTTTTATCTCCCCGGTCATGAGGCAGTGGATGTTCTTTATCCTCACCTTCCCCTAATTGTTTCCCTTTGGTACACACTTTTTCCTCCTTTCAATTTTCAGAAATTCAATAGTCAGGAACCAGAGAGAGCAAGAAACAAATAGATGTTAAGTGGAGTAAAGCCATTACTTCTTGATGTTTCCATATTTGTTCTTTCTGGTCTCTGGGAGTCTCCCAGTCAGTTCTTGTCTTAATTTTCTGGCAAATTTCAGGAATTCTCACAATCTTCAAATTATCATCTTCCAATATTCTTCTCTTGGGAATTCCCTGGAAACTTCCTGCCAAAATGCAATCCTAGGACCTGAGTAAGAGCCATATTTTATAGAATACTATGAGATTAATCTTCCAGATGGCTTGTTTTGTAACTTTCCATAAGTTACAGGACTCAGTATGTATAGCCATGTCCTCTAAGCCTTTCTAATCAGTGGGGAAAGGAGAGTCATTGGTCTATTCACTATACCATGTGCCAATCACTTCTCATATCTGGGATCATAATTGTTGGGTTTCCTTTTTTCCATAGGTAGAGCTTTTGTTTCATGGCTCTCATGTTCTGGAGCAGCCTCATTGGCTTCAAGCGCTTACTTACCATAAAATTAAGATAACATCACCCATCAAGGAGTCCTAAAATGCAGTCCATTGGAATTAAAGTGATAGTCTTTGCTGTCCTAAAGCTTATCTGTGCTGGACATGTGCACAGCCTGCAGGGCAAATAGATTGCTCAGCAGCTTGCCAGGGTGAGCTAAATAGGCAGTGAAGGAAAGAGCAAACCCTGGCAGGGCAAACCAAACTGGGAAAATCCATATAGGTACAGCTAGTGAGCAAACAACAACAGTCTCTTATACAGTCACTGGAAATGTGAAGTTTCTTTTGACCCAGTGTGCTAATGTGAACCTATGGTTCACACAGTCCTAAAAGACAACAAATCCTGCAGCAGTCCAGGAACTTTTCTATGGAAAAGGTCAGGAAGGCAGAAAATAGGATCTTTATAATTTTTGTGTACCTACAGGGCCAATTATCTATTAAACAATCATAAATAGTGATCATTTCAGGGAAAACACCAAAAGAGACTTTAAAAGTAGTCAGTAGATTCCAATGATTTACGTCATAAAGAAACAGACCATCTTAAGTAACACATGGACAATAAAAGCAAGCAGATGTTTGCATTCTAACCAGGGCACTAATGGAGGTGCTGTGGCGCTGTAACAAAGTAGTCTGCCATCTTCAGATTTGCCAACTGGAGTTTTAAATACAGCTGTATAACTTTGAGTGAACAACTGGTGAGCATTCCCCGACCACTCTGAGCATCATTCTTTGCTGTAGGTAAGAATTAATAATTCACCACTAGCATGCCGTGTCAAACTCATGTTCTGAAATGGGCCTGAAATGTGTGATTGACTATAAGATGCAAATTTGCCATAAAAACAATTCCTCGGGTTGCCAAATTACAAACATAAGTTATTATGAGCAAAATCACAGTAAAAATAAATGAGCAAGACCAAACTCACAAGGGACTGGATTTGAAATTTCATGTGCAGGTTGTAAGCCTGGCAGTTACCAAGTCAAGCGTTGGGTACTCGGTAAAGCTTGACAGTAGAAATGGATCCAGATACTACAGCATTTCCTACCTTTTTCTTCTGCAGAAATTTAAAGCATTTTAATAAATATTAAGCCAGGTATTGCTCATTCAATAAATGACTCCTGGGAGTACAGAAGACATTTGTGAGATTAACTCTTTAGGCCATCAAATTATTATTCACTGCCCAAGAATAATCTTTATTAAGATAGGAAGGGCCAACATCTGGAACACCTCACAGCTTAGAAGCTCCAGATTCTTGCCACTCAAGCCTTTTAAAGTGAGGATATTTAAAAAGAAAATTGCACTTGCACTCTATTGTGGAATAGGACTAGTTACAAAGATTAGACCAGCTTTGTCATCTTCAGGAGTTAGCGTCACTGGGATGGACTGCACCAGGACACTAGTACTAAGTCACTCACTCACTGACTAGCTGTTTTGGCATGGGACTAACAGCACTCCCGTTGTTTTATTCTTGATTTTTTCTAATTGCCCACTTTAATTTTTGTGCTGTTTGCTCCTCTTTTCATAAAGATATCTAGAGAACAATATTTTTTAGCATCTGCCAACTCAAGCACAATGCCTGTGTTTGTCTCATTTCTTATTTCTTGATTTGTTCATATTAACTTTTCATCTCTTACTTTCTTTTTTATTTTACCTTTTGGTTGATTGCTTTAACTTGCAAGCATTTCCCCATAAATATATTTCTCACCCTTTCTTTTGTTTGCTTTCTGTCTCTTTTTTGGTCTCCGGTATTTTCTAGCAATTGTAGCTTGCCCCTTCTTTATACTTTAGTTCAGCACCTGTTGTTTGTTGGGTTTTTGTTTATATATGAGGGATGGGCTAGGCTGGAGAAGGCGGTAGGTTTTTGCTGTTTTGGGACCTCCCTTCCTCTAACATCTCTTGCTGATCTTTTCTCATTTTTTAATTTTCTTTTCTCCCCTGACCTCTCTGGTCTTCCACTTATCTTGTAAATCATTATATTTGGTCTTTAAAAAATTATGACATTTCACAGTAACCAAAACAGCATGGTACTGGTACAAAAATAGACACATAAACCAATGGAACAGAATAGATAACTCAGAAATAAGACCACACAGCTACAACCATCTGATCTTTGACAAGCCTGACAAAAACAAGCCTAATGGGGAAAGGATTCCCTATTTAATAAATGGTGCTGAGAGACCTGGTTAGCCATATGCAGAAAACGGAAACTGGAGCCCTTCCTTACACCTTATATAAAAATCAACTCAAGATGGATTAAAGGCTTAAATGTAAATCCCAAAACTATAAAAACTCTAGAAGAAAATCTAGGCACTACCATTCAGGACATAAGCATGGGCAAAGATTTCATGACGAAGATGACAAAAGCAATTGCAACAAAAGCAAAAACTGACAAATGACATCTAATTAAAGAGCTTCTACACAGCAAAAGAAATTATCAGAATGAATAGGCAGCCTACAGAATGAAAGAAAATTTTTGCACCCTGTTCAACCAACAAAAAGTTCTAATATCCAGAGTGTACACAGAACTTAAACAAATTTACAACAAAAACAAAAGTGGGCAAAGGACATGAATAGACACTTCTGAAATGAAGACCTACATATGGTCAACAAACATATGAAGAAAAGCTCAACATCACTGATCATTACAGAAATGCAAATCAAAACCATAATGAGATACCATCTCATGCCAGTCAGAATAGCGACTATTAAAAAGTCAAAGAACAACAGATGCTGGTGAGGTTGCAGAGAAAAAAGAACACTTTTACACTGTTGGTAGGAGTGTAAATCAGTTCAACCATCGTGAAAGACAGTGTGGCAATTCCTCCAAGATCTAGAGGCAGAAATACCATTTGACCCAGCAATCCCATTACTGGGTATATAACCAAAAGCATATAAATAATTCTGTTATAAAGATACATGCACACTTATGTTCATTGCAGCACTATTCACAATAGCAAAGACATGAGATCAACCCCCATGCCCATCAATGATAGACTGGATAAAGAAAATGTGGTACATATACACCATGGAATGCTATGCAGCCATAAAAAGGAATGAGAATCATGTCTTTTGCAGGGACATGGATGAAGCTGGAAGCCATTATCCTCAGCAAATTAACACAGGAACAGAGAACCAAATACCACATGTTCTCACTTAAACGTGGGAGATGAATGATGAGAACACATGGATACATGGGGGGAACAACGCACACTGGGACCTGTTGGGGAGGTTGGGGGATGGAGAGCATCAGGGAGAATAGCTAATGGATGCTGGAATTAATACCTAGAAGGTGGGATGATCTGTGTAGCGAACCACCATGGCACATGTTTACCTGTGTAACAAACCCGCACATACTGCACATGTACCCCTGAACGATAAAAACATAGTATGACATTTTCTTTTCTTATATGTTTCATCTAACTTCAAAAAAAGTCAGTAAAAAATAATTAAAGCTTATCCTCCTTAAAATAGAAGAACTCTCAAATGGACACATACAGTTGTGTGTGTGTGTATAACATATATTATATATAATATATATAAATAAAATATACATAGAAGTGTATATAAATACATACAGTGTTGCCTTATCATTGATAGTGACCCTAGTAAATAAAACAAGAACTGGTTATATTGACACCAATATGTGGAAATAATATACTAGAACTACACAAGCCTTGAAATGGTCTTGGAAGCATCAATACAGATTAATTTTTTAATTTAAGAATATAGAAATATATAGATTTCATTGGATTCATTAGTATTATATATTTCAATTTAAATTTAACATTGATCAATAGCATTAAATTATATACAACACATACACATACACACACATATACACACCCTACAATTTTATTCACAGAAGGCAGGCCATTTATAAATAAACTTTTGCATAGTCTAAAACTCATATATTGACTTATGCTACCAAAATACAGCCTGGATAAGCAGAGAAACAAATAAATCAAATAGACAAGTATATATAAAATAGGCTGTTTTAGAGATAACACAGGACAGATTTTACTAACTAATTTATTACCTACAGTCTGTTGGCAGAGATCTCCCTAATTTCAGTCTTTCTGAACAGGAAAAACAGACCATAAGGCTTGATGGTGTGCAAAGCTCACATCTTTATCTCTTCCAGAGCTTTATTTGGGGGTCTGGAGACAGAAATTCTCACCATTTATCATTGATTGTAATGTTTGATGTGTTTTCTCTTTGCTGAGACCTTTACTCTGGATGGTTCTGCCAGGTTCCTTCATTATCTTCAAACTATTGGCAAATGATTTATTGGCAGGTAACTATATTCATGGACAAAGTGAACTCATTTTCTGGTTTGACACTGCAGCTCTCACTTCCTTTTATAGCACTGTGACTCCTAAAACATCCAGGCTTGCAGCAACTACTATTGCACATACTAATCAGAAGTTTTTATGGAATGTTCCTGCTTTGAACTCAGCAAAGCCACAGCCAAGTGAGTCATTATGAAGTGAAAATGGTAGTTCCTTTGGGAGATACTATTCAGATTTAAAATGGACCTTTAAATAAAAACTGCACTTCTGTCTTGAAATGTATTTTCGCTAACATGGGATGCTTAGAGGAAAAAAATATGAAGGCAGTGAAAGTAGTGGAAAGAGGAAGGCTTTTACATGGCTAGGACTTTTATTCAGATAACAGCTTCCACCCCCACTTCCATCCTCACCCCTCTCATACACCCAAATCCCCATCTGGGTGAATACAGTAAAATCTTAAATATGCACATTGAGAAGCAAGTGCAATCTAGTTACCTGAAAGTTCATACAAACGCTTCTCAGTCTTCCACCCAAACATTACACAAGTGAAATGACAAAATGGGATGCCTCCCACTCTCTCCCACACGTTTTTCTATATGAACATAAGTGTTTAGATAACTGAATAGGGTCTTGATGGGAAATTTAAGGTTCTTAAGAATTCAGTGAAAGATATGTGGCTTTATTAATACATACATGCTCCCAAACTGTAGGCATGTAGTTCAGTTCTAAAATAGAGGCTTACATAATGTGTGCCAAGAACAAAGGGAAAGAAATAGAACAAGGCAAGATGTAAATTTTGATAGTGACTTAGATCCTACAATGCAACAACCCCTGCAGAAAGGGAAGCTAGTATCTTGATTCCACAAGGTTTAACCTCCTCCTCCCCCTCACCTGCCCATTCCAGGTTTTCCTAACCCTATGGCTGCAGCTTTCATTGCCTAATGACTCCATTTAATGGGAGAATATTTGGAAGCCAGAAAGGAATTCACTGAGGTTACTCAAGGGTAGTGGAATTACACATGTCATATAAAATGCTCTTGCTAAATTGATGCTAGAAAAATGGAATGGCAAAACCTTCACCCAAACCCTTCTGGGAGTGTGAAGTTAATGGAGTGTGCTCATCTGTTAGTGCAAACTCTCGGGTTACAATTTTCTAAATCCTGTAGTCCTCTTACAAGTGATAAGGGATCTCAGCTGAGAAAAGCAATGTAGCTTATTCCTATTTGGGATCCCTTAATCCAGGTTGAGGGGAGGGGAAAAGGGGTTGGAATGAAATAGAAAGAATTCACCAGACAACTGAAGTTAATAGCTGTCCTGTATATTATCAATAAGGAGAAAGCTTCACTTAGGTAAACTCTGTAAGAGTGTTGAGATCTTGGCTGTCAAGACCCTCACATCCCACCCCAGGAAGTTATTGAAAATAGCTCTTCTCCCTCCAGGCTTTATTGCTAATTAATTTGTGGGTTATAATAGTAACTCATGTGTGGGACATCTGACCATGTATGAAGTGATTTTTATTTATGTAGACCTTATTTGACTGCCCAAAAATTCTTGAGGTGGATGTTTCTGACCTAATTTTTAAAGATTGGGAAACTGAGGTTCAGAGAAACTTAGCATCACACAGCTACTAAATGGATGAGCTAAGACTTGAACCCACACCATGACTTTCAGCCTCAAAGCTCATACATTTTCCACTCAATCAGTTTACTCCCTTCCACCAAACCAGGCCAAGCTTCATTGTCCCCTACACCACTATCCTTCTAGTTATGTGAACCAAATTCCTGAGAGTCTTCTTTTATACCTCCTGGTCCCTAATCATCTCCCTTGCCCCATGTATCATCTAATCCTTCTGATTTTACCTCTCTGAAATAGAATTGAAATCCATCCACTTCTCTTCATCTCTACCACCAGGATATTAGTACAAGTAGATATTATCTTTGCTTTCCAAGGTTCCTGTTTGATTCACCTACATTGACTCTGATGGCCCTCTAATCTGATCTACTATGTTGGTACAAATGTAATTGTGGTTTTTGTACTTTTAATTGCAAAAACCGCGATTATTTTTGCACCAACCTAATATTTTCCAGGCTGCTGCCAGTGTGAACTTTTCAAAAGACCAATGTCTTCCCTTGCTGAAAACTCTCTCATAGAGTCTGGCCATTTCCTACCCCTGCAAACACATTACCTCAAGTCCTTTCTGTCTAACTCTCAGTTCAAGCAATCCTTTCCCAGGGAAACTCTGTCTTTCCTGCAGATTAGCTACATCCTCCTAGTACAATCTCATAGCAACATATACCTTCATTTTATAGCTTTTATTTCAGGTGCACCTTTACTCATGTCTGTGTAATATTTCATCAGTGTTAGTCTCCTACACTTGACTGTTATTTACTTGAATGCAGGTTCCACTTTAGCCTTAGCACATAGGGTGATGCCTGATTCAGAGAAAGCACTTGACAAATATTATTGAACAAATGTAGAGTTTCTCTTTCTTCTTTTTCTCTTTTTCTTGTCCTCTCTCCATTCCTCTACTCTCATCCTTATTCCTTTCCTTGTCCCATCTTCATGGGACTTTGCTCTCTTAATCTTAATTGGAAGGAAATCCATGCCAAAGCAGTAAACATGGCAACTACAAATGTTGTTCTCCCTGAAGCCATTTGATTTCTACTAGGACACTCTTGATGCCTTAAAAGACAACAAAAATCATTCTCTAATGCTTTTGTTTTAGGCATTCCCATGAGATGGGTAAGATACACCCTATTTCATGAGTTCTCTGGAGAAATTATTTCCCAGTTTAACTCAGCCGATTTTGGGAGATATCTTACATTTGTTGCTACTCAGGCTGCAGTTGTGATACAGTTGTCAATGCCTGCCCATGAACCCTCTTAATCATAGCAGCTCTTACTGTTGTCAGTTCATTTGCGTTATAGACATTATTTTAAAATAAGCCTTACCTGTTCGGAGAAGACAAGTTGCACACCTGGCAAAACCACTCAAAGAAAGGGGAAGGAGGAAAGATTTCCCCCCTGCCAGAGAGAGAGAGAGAGAGAGAGAGAGAGAGAGAGAGAGATATCCTCTCAAGGCTCAGGAGCAACTGGCAGAAAGTTGTCCGGACAGATACCCAGGAGATCTATGGAACCCACCAAGCATATTGGTTCTTAATGCATTTGCAGACATATGTTTAAAGCGTTAAAGAATTAGCTCACTGAGATGTGTAGTAACTTGATGGACATTCCTTGAGTTATGAATGGACAACTGCATTCCCTTGTAGATCCATCTGAGGAAACAATATAGTCTTGATTGTCACCTTCTAGTAGAAATGCAGAGAGAGAAGCTCTTTATTTAAAAATGCTGCATTTTGGTACAAAGTATGTTGGCATGGAGCAGAAAAGCACATATACAATGACTCAGTTGAAAAGTTAAAGCTTCTTAAAAAGTTTATCTCAACCATATCTTCCATTTACTTATGCACAGGAGAGATATGATTTTTAAATAACCAATCTAAATAATAGTCAGCTAATAACTCTCTTTTAGAGAGTTATTTCAATAAATTTAGCATAAAATATTTAAGTGCTAAGTAAACACTGTGTTATAGATTCATTGGAAATTTTTTTTCTTTATTAGCTTTGTATCTTATAATTGATGGTGTATGAGATTCAACAAAAATAAGTCAGAAATAGAGAGCTAATTTATCTACACTTTGATAAAGCTGCCCTGCTTCCTCATTACACAAACACCATATGGTCTCCACTTGCCTTAGCAAAGAGTGAACTCTTGCCAAGACATGTCAGCCCATGGGATACATCCTCTCCACATCTTGGGCACCACATCAGATTAAATGTTACATTCTGCTGGGGTGAGGTGTTCATGGATGAGGAATTAGAGAAAGAGACTGGGGTCTGAGGGTAACCTAGGGGGACAAGTGGCTTTTATCAATGAATTTGCTAGCCCAACTCCTCCCACCATTGCTAGTGAAAAAGATTTCAAGCTGATAAATTAATAAGTATGAAGTGAGTATTTTTTGCTTTATAAAACATGGGCTTTTGAGAAAATACTTTAAAGGGGGGAAACCTACACCGAGATAATGCAGATTGCTACAGAAGAAAGAAGTCTTTAGAACAAGGGTGTCAAACACAAAAACCTACAAGAGACAAGCAGGTAACACCAATAAGCAGAGAGTACATGGTATAAGACATTAGAAGGTATATCATGCTTCACTGAAACACAAATTTTAAATCATTGAGTGGGCAAAATTACATAAGGGCCACCAGTGTGCATCTGTTTCTATTTCTTCAACCCCTGAATTGTTTACTTGATGATGCCTAACTTATCTCCACCCATTTCAGATCCAGTCAATATTTACTGATTGGCCTCATGCACAGCATTGTGCCAGGTGCGTTCACAGACATGACCATTTTCAATACTCATAACTGTTCAATGAAGTGTGTATTTATAGCTCCATCGATAGATGAGGAAATTGAATCCCTGAGAAGTTTAATATGACTTGGCCAAACCCAGCATTCATTGCTCTGGAAGAAACTTGGGAAACACTACCATTCTTTTGTTTCTTAACTTTGAGCCAAGGATATCAGTTCAAGTAAACTTGTTATCTGTTCTCTGGTAGTTTATATACTGTTTTGTTCCCCCAAGGCAATACATGATGAGTGTGTCAGTACAGATATAAATAACTGTACAATTAGATACTCAGGGGGAGAAATAATTTTGGTTTAAATAATCAAGGCCTCTGTTACAGAACAATAGCTATAAATAATTCAGCCTTTTCTGGCTCAAGCTCTTTGACCAAAATTCCAATACTGTCACGTGTTAAAACTCAAACTGTCAATTTGAGGAGGCTCTGCTTAATTTCATTTTTGTCTCAAGTTTAGACAAGTGAAGAGCAACTCACAAGAGAGTGTGAGTATACTCAACTCACACGAAGTTAGAACCATTCTTTATGCAGCTTCAGCTATTATATTCTATGCTATATTCCCCAAAGCACAGAAATCCATTTTTATTTTCTTTTAAAATAAAAATAACATTAAATTAACCTTGGCATTAATATTTATAGTAACTCAGCGTCTTTGAAAGGTTCGTTCACAGAAGATTCCCTTGTATGTGATTGCAAGCAATTAATTTAAAAATGGAAATGTACTTTTACTTTTAACTAGAAGTCATAGTCCTGACTATCAGTTCACCAGCTAAGCTTTCCTCAAGTATAAATATATATTTTAAATTGGTTTTACTAATGCCCTAGGTACTTGGAAAATCCTACTGGTGCAAACCCATTATTAACTCACAGTCCCCAATTCTAAGCCTTATATGTATGACCTTAGAAGTAACGGCAGCTGCTCTTGTCTGCTTTATAAGAATTGTTACTGAAACTTGTATGTTAATAATTTCCAGTGGTTACAAGCCATTATAACAGCTCTCAAGTTACGTAGTACTCTGGTAATAGCTCTTCTCCAAGTGGCACCCCAAGAATACTTGACAACCCCAAAGAGAGTCATTTTGAAAATTACATAAACAAAATATAAAGTGGCATCATCCAGCTCTCAGTTATTTATAGCTACTCTGCAGGGAGAATCAAATGGTGTCTTTCCTCTGTAAGCATACCAAGTTTATTGGCATCTACCTGGCATTATCCGACATGGAAATCATCTGGTGAGTGAAAGCATGAATATCTTGACATATCAGTTACTTGTTCACTGCCCACCAGTGTTTTGTGCCCACCAGTTGGAAAGCTCTGATTTAGAGAACGATTAGCAAAAGAGTGAGTTACCAAGTAAGTTTGCAGCAAATCATGTTTCACATCCTGCACCATTCAGGTAATGAGATTTTTCTTTGCAGAAATGCTATCCATTGCATGAAGACTTGGTTTAAATTCATCTGTGTCTTATATACCCGTTTCCTCCAGAGTACTTAGCATGGGACTTCAAAAGGCACTCAATAAATATTTGCTGAATGAATGTAACAGGAATTAATAACGCAAAAAATGTTTTTGAAAGATAATTGATGTCAAATGGTGGGCATAGGAAGTCAGAGAAAGTTCACCAGTGACAGAAATGCTGTGTACAAATTTGGTACAGTGTCCAAGAAAAGGATTTCCATTTAATAAATAACCTTTTAAAGCCAGGTTCTTTTACACACTGCCCCTGGACTAAGCTATATCAGTGGGGGGAGAATTCCAGCCAAACAAACCCTGATAGCAGTTTGAGAAAGGGAAGTATAAGCAATAACTAAATGTTAGAAAGGATTCCATGAAGCACGTTACCATCAGTTGTTCAGGAAATCTCTAAGAATAAAATAGCACATGCACATGCACATACACATACATGCACTACAGAACACATCATTAAATTCTTTATGAAATAAAGAGGACAAACTGGATAACATGCAGAGGGCCTTAACACTCTCATGATTGCATGAAAGATGATAAACATTAGGATATTTTTCTTTCATTGAGCCCCCAAGGCCCAAGTTAAGAGAGTGTTGGGGTATTTTGACTGCTTTGATTGATATTCTGTGCCTAGATTGTCAAAGGCACTTTCCTAACTTTAACACGTCATGACAGAGAAATTGATCCTATCTGCACCATATATGGAGGTAAAATGAGGAAGCTATGTGATCCAGAGATAACCCTCCAGGGATCAGCTCAGGCCACCCATGGCCTGATGGCCCATGTGCCAAGAGGGTCCAACAACTGGGTATGTCAGCAACCCACTCATCATTTACCAGTGCTCTGTGGCCTATCCATTGGGAAGCTTTGTTTTAAAGAATGTTTCTCAGAATGATCAGCCTAGCAACAATCCGCCAAGTAAGTCTGCAGCAAATTATACTTCATGTGGTACACACTATATCTCTCTCAGGGAGTCAAAACATGTATTAATAAATGAACATATTAAGGCTCTGAGAAGACCTATTTCCCATTGTTTGTTTTCTTCTCCAGTATTTTCCAACCTCTTTTAACCAGGGCACCTACTAACACCTTGCAGGTCTAAGGAGGCTGCGGAATGGTTAAACCCTCCATGCAAGCACACAGTAATGTGACTTGAAACGGTAAATGCAACAATATAGGTTCTATCTGTCTTTAATTGGAGGATTAGTTCAGACACTGAAAAAACTTTAATCTTTAAGAAGGAATCCTCCTGGAACTTTGTTAACACTAAAGTGTTAAATACCATAAACAATATTATTACCCCTAAACAGGCTGCTGAGAAGCCAGGGATGAGTACATTCTAGCCCTGAGACTCTCAGTCATTTGCAGTAATTCATATGCCACTGGCAAGGAGAATTCTAAACATGAGATCCCAAAACCCTAGGCATACACCATCCCCCTGCCCTCCCTGCCCCAGGAGACTTATCTGTCTTTCTGGTTATATATTCCCTTGGCTGTTAGTGTAATTAGTGTATAATAACTATGTATATATCAACTCACAGGAAAAACGGCAGACGTGCTGGGTGATTTGGCTTGGGGCCATCTCATCGGCAGGGTGAGACAACCTGGTATTAAACCATCTGTTATTAACTGTATATTTTAAAATAGTGTTTTGTGTCTCCTGGGTTGCTGACTCCCATTGACAGCAACAGAATGTCAAGACTCCTATTTTTCTGAGCAACAGCGACGAGATAACAAGCTTTAAAACAACTGCATTGTCCCTTCTGTTCTGCTGCTTGTGCTATTAAGAATTTTATTTACTAAAATGTCTATTGTATTATACATGCTGCTTTTCTACACTTCATTCTCATGAAGGTGAACAAGTTCCATTTAAACTGTGTCCCTGTGAAAGTTATGCTTTCTAAAGTCAAAGATCCTAGAGAAAATTGTCCATAGCTTTGTCTTTATGACTAGGCAGTTGCTAATGCCTGTATGAAATCAATAGTCTCACTAGGGAATGGACTATGACTTACATTTTTTAAAAAAGTGGTCATTTTCTCGAATCTGCTTGTTTGCACTGTTTACTTTTCTTCAATTTAAGCAATTAATTTCATAATATCAGAAATCTGAAATTGAGTCTTTGTGCCACTTGTTGCAGTCAGCAGCACAAACCTGCTCCCTATACTCAGGATTAAGTCTGAATATGACAGAAAACAACAGGATTTCTTTGAAAGATGAGCAGTCAAATCATTCAACACAATCATCCAAGCTAATTCAATTCAGAAAACCACATCACCATGAAAAAACAAAAATAAATTTTTTTACCTGATTCCAAATCCCTTTTGATGGCTATAAAAAAATGGACTTTCTTTGCAAAAGTTTTCCCTATGCCCAAAAACTCAGTTGAAACAGTTTTTTTTTTTTTTTCGTTTCCCAGTTGTCTCTTATAGTTGGCTGATACCAAGTATAACTAAAATTTCCCTGCAAGTCTGTTAAACAATTTCACATTTCCATGTTTAATTGCATTCAGATTGAGGTTTCGGTATATAGAATATAGCTAGATTTTAACTCAATTGACCACAATGCCTTTGACATAAAGCCTTTATTCATCATTCTCGCCATATATATAAATAGACACACACTCCTTGTCAAAATGCAAGGGCGAGCTTCTTTACATTGTCTAGAACAAAGAGGCCAGCTCGGCTTCTTTTTTTCCTCAGTGTCTCAGAAGGTGTCCTTTATTACATATGCAGGATGCAAGGATTTTGCTGCTGCGTGAATGAAAAATGATACCTTCAGACTGCCTTTTTAGTGACAAATTATACTTTCGCAGACCATCACACTGCCTGTGGTTTTACGAACCCCATTTAGATTTACTATCACTTCCTTGGGGACTCAGCCTTCCTCACAAAGCACCCCAAGGCTAATTTCCACTGTTTTAGAGTACAACAAAGATGAGAAAGTTTGCTCATCACAATAGTATAGAAACTCTTGCCTAGGAAAAACACTCTCTGGCATGTCTTAAGGTGCTAAAATCATTGGCTCTGTGGATTCTTGGTGCGCAAAACAGGCAGAAAAGTTGTCTGGAGGTATTCGCAAAGCATTGTATTTGTTCAGGAAGGAGCTGTGGGGTTAGAGGCTGAGCAACGCCTCTTACTTTGCTTCCTGGGTGAGAGCAGACAGGCGTGCCACTTAGCAGAAGCAAGCAAGAGAGAGTGGTAAGACTCACCGGCTTCCCCATTTTTCCCAGGACGGGGGTTTTTGTTCCTCAATTGTGATCTGGAAGAGGCAAACCTGTAGGTCCTCGGAGCAGGCTGGTCTGGGGCAAGTGGTGGCTCTTTGCCTCGGATCAGCTGAATGGCTGGGGCGTTCAGGAAGCTTGCTCTGTCCAGCTCGGAATCACTCCCCCTCTCCAGGGTGTGTGCTTACACGCCTCTAAGTCAGTGCAAAAATCCGCCAAACTCTGGTCAGCCTAACAGGTTTCCTTATATAGGTAAACACGAATTGCATTCCTGGTGAAAGAAGTTAACTAGGAATCCTGGTAACCTGGTTAACTCTATACACGCCAGAATGGCTCAGAGTCAGTCAGCCTGCGTAGGGGTTTGGTTGCAGTACAAAGGGATTTGTGTGATTTAATTAAAATCATCTTTATCCTGGCAGTCTCTAAAATTGGCCCTTGTAGTGTAACTGTGAGTCAATAGCTAGTATTTTATATCATGGGCTGTGAACAGCCTTACATTATCTGAAGGCATTGTAGGGGGAAAAAGCACAGCATTTTATAAGTTGTCTTTCATGTTTTTAAAACCAGGGTAATTGAACTTGAGATTATTTTCAAAGAAGTGAATAAACATGAGACAGAAAGAGAAATAGTGACAGAACATGTGACAGAAAGAGTTTAATAAACCTCCATCAAATAAGGCTCAAATGCCTTATTTGCCCATAGTAACGAACAGCTATTCAACTTTCACAGGCCTTTGGTAGAAAATGCAGTACAATCATTTTGGGTTTTCTCCTTTTACAATGCAGTAATTGCTACTGTATTTTTTGATGGGCAAAATGACAGATAATGACATCTATTCCAGTAACAACCCTCCTGAGCCCACATGCTGACGTGTTATTTGATGGTTTCAGGAAAGAAACCTAAGACTTGTGAATTTGCATACTTGTATGTAAACATTTTTAAACAACTTCCTGGATTTAAGAAGATAAGAAAATATATCCTTAAAAGAACTTTATGGAAGGCCTACCTCTAGGTTCAAAACATAGTTTTTGAATATAAATAGGTATCTTATATTGATTGTCTAATAACTAGCTCTTACCCTTACATTTTATCTACCACCTAGTAAAGTAATAATTTAAAAACTTCTAGCCAATTTCGCCAAAGACAGTATAGAGAGTTGAGACTTTCCTATGTACTAGAGATGAAGATTGTCTGCTAAAAAGGACCTATCTCTAAACGAAACACTTTTTTAAAATTTTGTCCATGGGTTGACTGCTCCTTGAGCAGTGACAACCTTATTAAAAATAGCTCAATGCTGTTTTAGGTCTCTGCTTGGGAAAGGTGGGAGAATGAATCTTCAGATGCCACCTAAGCGAGCACCAACACAAACCAATGCCAAACAGTTTTTGTCGAGATTAGTAAGGAACAAAAATTGCACTGCCAGGAAGGGTAACTGTTTTGAAAGGCATTTTCCACTGGCCAAAGACTTCTGCATACAATTTCTCTTCTTATCTCTGCAGGAACACTGTGAAATGTATACTATTTCCTCTTCACAATAATAAATTTGGCTTGCAGAGACAAAGTGATTGGTCCAAAATCTCGTGACCAGTTTTGGCAAATCCCAAACCCCAGATATAGAATTTAATTCCAATAGCATTTCCCAAAATAGAATCAACTTGAAGAGACAGAGGAACATTAAAATGGCAATTTTCCATGTTCAAATACAATTTTTAATAATCCTATGTCCAGAGAATTTAAATGTAATATATAAACTTATTAAAATACTTTTTATAAAGTCATAACTTACTGCTAACATGACTCCCTTTAAATGTCTCCAGAAAGATCATAAAATGGGATAGAGAGTGTATTTTTATTGAATATAAATTTGGGTTATAAAATATTATGAAAATATAACTTGGCAAATATTGCACACATTTTTCTGTTCATGGCATTTACATCTCTATTATGTCAAGTTAAGACTCATCCTGATTCCTCCACTGGAAGGAATATCAGTGTTTTCTACTTATTGGGTTATTTGTTTTCATTAATCTTAAATGAAATTCTGTACCATGCTAGGTAAACGGCTTTCACTAATATTGGCCATTTATGATCTGCACCCTTTGTGTCCTCGTAATTCCCACTGAAGCAAGTTCTGTTTATGTAGAAACTTTAGACTTTATTAACATGTTGTTGCAAGACAAAGAATGCATTTTTTTCCAGGGCAGGCTAAACCCCTAAATGCCTTAAGCTGGCCTCCAAATTTGTTCTTACAATTCTTTTTTTTTTTGAGACAGAGTCTTACTCTGTCACTCAAGCTAGAGTACAGTGGTGTGATCTTGGCTCACTGCAACCTCCGCCTCCCAGGGTCAAGCAGTTCTCCTAACTCAGCCTCCCAGGTAGATGGGATTATAGGCACCTGCCACCATGACCGCCTAATTTTTGTATTTTAAGTAGAGACGGGGTTTTACCATGTTGGGCAGGCTGGTCTCGAACTCCTGACCTCAGGTGATCCACTCGCCTGGGCCTCCCAAAGTGCTGGGATTACAGGTATGAGCCACCGCACCCAGCCTGTTGTTACAATTTTAAGCAAACAATCATTTAGGCTTTAAACACAAAATATCATAGGCCATAATTGTTGAATTGGAAGGTCAAAATGAAATTTGGATTTCAAAGTAGCATATTTCAAAAAGGAAATACAACCCTCCGCTAAATCAATTTTAGAGGCCTCAAGAAATGGTTTGTGAAAGGTGGGGTCACTGAAGCAGCGTGAATTCAACCTAACCATAGAGGACCCCAAGGAGAGAATACTTAAAGCTAAATAATTACACCATGCCAAAAAATAGCACTTATGGGAAACTAAATAAAATATAAGATCTACTTGAAGGGAAGAAAATATCATTGTGGTTTAAAGAAAACATCAAGGGACAGAGTTTAGAGATTCTCAATGATATATAACTAATGAGTAGATAAGCTACAATTTAAAGCTTGTTCCATCAGACTCCAGAAACCTCACAACTTCTATGCATCCTGAATATACCACAGTAACCAAGAAAAAGAAGATACCTTAGAGTCCAAAGATGTTTCAATTCTAGTTCCGGCTCTTGGATGTGTGACCTTGGATATATTACGTAATGTTTCTAAGCTTCACCTCCAAAGTAGAAGTGAAAATGGCTCAACATCTTAGATTACTGAAAGTACCTAAGGAGATTTCCTTGCAATCATTCTTCATCTATCTATTGATGCTTCTTATGGTCCAGGCATTCTGCTACATCCTAGGAGTAAAGCCATAAACAAGCCTGGCACATTGCCCACCCTCATGGAACTTACAGTCTTACAGAAAAGACTGTGTATATCTATATTATGGTATGTGAAAATCTATTGTTTCCTTAAATTTCTCACAACACAAGAATGTCTAATCCTGAAATTTCTTACAACACAAGAATGTCTAATTGAAGTTACATATAAATATAGAAATATTAATAAATGAATATTGTCCAAGCAACAGCTTTCACTGTAGTTAGTGCAAGTTATGCTTACTAACCTGAGGTGGACCTTACTATGATTAGAGTGGGTAGACCTGGGCTGAGTCAAATAAGATAAATACTAGGGAAAAGTAAAACTTGATGCATCAGCCATATCATGACAATGTCCTTTTATCTAACAATTGAGAAGGACCAGTATATGCAACTTGAAGCATCTTGAAGATGCTCAGGAAGCTGGATGGACAATGGAGTGATTTTTATTATTCATTCTGCACATAAAGAAGTGATGGAAAAGCATAAGAAAAATTTCCTAAATATTGTAATCAGTTATCAGATACCCAATCTATTATTAATTCGCCTCTGTGCAAGAAACATTTAATTGGTACACACTATAAATGAGGGTCTGTGAAGGATAGACATAGAAAATGATACACAGAGATAAAGAATGATCCCTGGCTTTAATAAAGCTTTCTAGAAAAAATGTTCCAGTGTTCAGTAGCTGTATCAGTCAGAATAAATAAGGATACGCTCTGGTAACAAGCAAGCTCCAAATCTCAGTGGCTTAAAACCACAAAAGTGAATCTGTTGCTCATGCAGCATGTTTACATATGCCAACAGGGAGGGCGCACCTATCCATAGCTACTTAGGAACCCAGGCTCCTGAAGGTTCATTTTAACATGTACTTCCTGTTGCTGAGACAGGAAACATGGGCTTGATGAATCATGTGCTGGATTTTCAAAACTTTACCACATAAGTGTCCCTTAAATGTCCACTAGCCTCATGTGGGCCAAAGCAAGTCCTCAGACTGCTTAATTTCAAAGAAACAGAGGAGAATCAGGATACATAACAAATGATTACACAACAGATATGGCAAATTAGCCAGCTGAAGAAGAGTAACACTTCAGCTAAGTTAATTTTATTTCGCCAAATTATTCACTAGCACCTATGTGGAAAGCACTATAAAAGGGCCTTATAATCAATGTGAGTACCTTACTCTTCTGGAACAGTTACAATGTCAAGAGAGAGCAAGGATCTGCAAAGTCTAGCCCAAAGTGGGCTGTCCAGGACATCCTTTCTAAATATCACTATTTCCCTTAAGATTCCACCAGAATCACTGATAATCTTTGAATACACCTTTAGGCCTCTGCTCTTAGGGAAATTGGATCTAATCAGTCATTTCCAAACTTAAAATGCCAGTCATTATGCCATAAGGGGTATTGAGTTTGCCTGCTTAATTGACCATTTCTATTAGTGACTTGGGTGATGAAATAAAAGACAAGTTGATTTAATTTGCAGACGGTGCCAAATTGGATAACTAACACCTCAGAGGATTCTATTATAATTCAAAATGACCTTGAAGAGTAGGATAAAAATGACATAAAGAAAGGAGCTTATGTTCAACAGAGATAGAGGATTGGAATTAAAGGTATAGAAAATATATGTTAGAAGAAAAAAACTATACTGAGTTAACACCAGCCTGTAAGTTGAATATATGCTGGCAGCTTAGCACTTTTACTTACAAAAGCTCTTGGGACATATTTAAAAATATGGTGGTCTTAAATCTTGGTTGCACTGGAAAATAGGTGCTTCTCAGAGTACTGCTTCATTGGAGATCCACATTTTAAGAAATAAGAGATCAGAGCACATTCAGAAGTGAAAGAAGAATTTTCCTAAAGACTGAGTGCCTTAGATCAGAGGTCAGCAAACTTTTTCTGCAAAGGACCAGAGGATAAGTATTTTCAACTTTGCCAGCCATTATGTCTTTGTTGCAACTATGCAACTCCAGTGTTGTGATTCAAAGCACCCATAAACAATGCATACATGAAGGGGCATGGCTATATTCCAAAGAAACTATCAAACTGGACAGCTGACTTAGGCCATACTTTGCAGATTCCTGCTCTCTACATTATAAGAAGTGCCTCAGAATGGTAAGGGACTCAGACTGATTGCAACTGCCTAGAAGGCAGGAGAGGCCTTATTTTGGCCATTTTCCTATTGCTCAAATTCTTTTAATATTGTTTCCACACAGGCGCTAGTGAATTAAACTAAATTAAATTAACAAAAAATGTTAGTACACCAGTCTCCTTATTAAATATTCCAAAAGAATTGAAATATGTAATGCTTGAAAATGTCATGGAAATAAATCCAAAATACAATTTACCATTTCAATTTGTCAAATATTTATCAACTATCTTGTCTTTTCAGGAAAGATATTAGTGATGAAAACATATAATAGAACCTAGAGAATAATTACAATAATCAAATTAAATGTAAGAAAAGTCAAAATACTAGCCAAGGTCAATAAAGCAGATGTTGCCCTCATTAGAAATAGGTAAAAATGGAAACGAGGAAAGATTAGGTTAATTCTCTAATGTCACCAAGCTAGTTGTGATGGAGAAGAAAATAGGATCCAGATTCCTGGCATTCTCAGTCCTAGATCATGATAAACCCAAAGTACATAGGAGCTGGGACAAAGAAGCATACATATGAATGCAATGCCTGGAGGCATTTGTTAGAAAAGTGAGGATGAATGGCGTAACAAACACACACAATATCATAGCCCGTACATGGAAGTCCTGTGGTGTGTCTTTTGCACTGCCTCAAGGAAAGTCCAACACTCTATACGCCATTTCTCCTTCCCTTCCCCAGGTGTTCCCATAGCCTCACATTCTCCAATCCAATCCGGTTTGCAGCCAATCCCATAGCATCTCCCTCCTTAGATAAAGATCAGAAAGCTGAAGCAAAGTTATGGATGAGTTGGTCCAAATGCTCCTGAATCTTGATTTTGACCACTTCTTACTATCATCTCCACCCCATCCTAGTCCAATGTAGGTTCCTGCCTAGACCAGTTTCTTAATCTCAACAGTATTGGAATGGATCATTCTTGTTGTGAGGGTTGCTGTCCTGTGCACTGTAGGATGTTTAGCAGCACCCCTGGTCTCTACCCACTAGATGCCAATCCAACTGCACCTCTACCCAAAGTCAAGGCAACCAAAAATTATCTTCAGATATTGCCCAATGTACCCTGGTGGTCAAAATTGAGTCTGAGTGAGAACTTCTGAACTACTGTTACAATATCTTTTTAATTGTCTTCCCTACTTCTTCTTTTGCCCTTCTATAGTATATTCTTCATAGAGCTGCCAAAGTCACCTTTAAAGACTATTTGTCATGTGATACACAGACACACAGACAGACACAGACACACACACACACACACACACACACACACACACACACACACACACATTATGGAATACTAGTCAGCCATAAAAAGGAAAGAAATGATGGCATTCACAGCAACCTGGATGGAGTTGGAGACTATTATTCTAAGTGAAGTAATTCAGGAACGGAAAACCAGACATTGTATGTTCTCATTCATAAGTGGGAGCTAAGCTATGAGGACACAAAGGCATATGAATGATACAATGTAGTCTGGGGACTCAGGGGAAAGGGTGGGAGAAAAGTGAGGGATACAAGACTACACATTGAGTACAGTGTACACTTCTTGGGTGATGGGTGCACCAAAATCTCAGAAATCACCAGTAAAGACCTTATTCATGTAACCAAACACCACCTGTTCCCCAAAAATCTGTTAAAATAAAAATAACTAAATAAAAAACTATTTATTAGATCATGTTACTTCTTTGCTTAAAACCTTGAGTGGTAGGCTGGGTGTGGTGGCTCACGCCTGTAATCCCAGCACTTTGGGAGGCCGAGGTGGGTGTAACCCCATCTCTACTAAACATATAAAAATTAGCTGGGCATGGTGGTGCACACCTGTAGTCCCAGCTACTTGGGAGGCTGAGGCAGGAGAATGGCTTGAAACCAGGAGGTAGATGTTGCAGTGAGTGAGATCATGCCACTGCACTCCAGCCTGGCGACAGAGCGAGATTTTGTCTCAAAAAACAAAAACAAAAACAAAAACAAAAAACCCACCTTGTTGGTATCCTCCTACAATTGGAATGTAATCTAGCTTTCTTACTATTGCCCAGAGAGCTCCCCATAATCTGACCACTGCCAGCTCCTCCAAACTAATCTCATAACACTGTGTCCAGCCACACCAGCCTTCCTTCTCTTTCTCCAACATACCCATTTTTTTTTTTTTTTTTCAGATTTCAGGACTTCTGCACATGCTCTTCCCACAGCTTGAAATGCTCTCCCTGGTGTGGTAGGTAGAATAATTACCTCCCTAACGTGTCCATATTCTAATCCCTGGACCCCGTGAATATGTAATGTTACATGGCAATGGGAAATTAAGCTTGTAGATGAATTAAGATTGCTAATAAACTGACATCATATGAAGATTGTCCTGGATTATCTGTGGGGACCCAGTGTCATCACAAGGTTGTTATAATATGGAAGAGGGGGCAGAAGAACCAGTTTCAGAGTGATGTGATATGAGAAAGACTCCAGCGGCCATTGCTGGCTTTGAAGAGAGAGGAAGGGGCCATGATCTAAGGAATGCGGAAAGCCTCCAGAAATTGGTAAACGAAAGAGATCAGAATCTTTCCTGGAACCTCCAGAAAAAACACAGCCCTGCTAACAGCCTGATTTTAGCCCAGTTAGACTTGTGTTGGACTTCTGACCTCAAAAACAGTAAGATAATAAATTAGGCCTGTTTTAGGCCACCAAGTTTGTGACAATTTGTTATAGCAGCCATAGAAAACAAATATACCTGCCACCTTCACTGCTAGTGCCTCTCAGCCCTCAGTTTATGCAAATGCCTTCTCTGGTAGGAGGGGTCCATGACAACCATGGCTGACATTGCTGACCTTGCCATCCATCCCACCTGCAGTAGTTCCACATCACTTTACCCATTTCACCTCCTTCATAGCTCTTATCTCTATCTGGCACTAAGTGAGTTCATTCATTGCCAAACAAAAGCAAAACAAACAGTAAAATTTCACCTAGATAAAAGTAGAAAACAATGACAAACTTGAAAAATAAAACAAATGTGGCAGTCATTTTATATGCCTTGGATCAGGAATGTTGGAGAAAGAACCAGGTTTGGATTAAGTAAAGAACGTTTATGTTGGATGAAAAGAAATTTTTGACGGTAGTTGGAGTAATTGCACAATGAAATAGGCTGCCAAGAAGGGCCACGGAGGCCTAGATTGTGGCAACACTCACAAAAGAGATTAGATAACTCAAGTCAGGAGAATAAGTGGAGCTCAGCCTACAGCATTTACTTGATGACCTGCTTGTTCTTTCTCCAGCTTGAAAATGTATGTAGCACAAAGCAATGAATCACGGGACAACATCTGCATGTAATTGCATTTCTGTTCCAATAATAAATGTTTCAACTGCTATGCTATTTACGAAAGCTGTTATCATAAAGAGCCAAGTGGGGGAAACTCGAAACACAAATGCTTATCTTAAGAAACCTTTCCTTTGCAATTCAGTGTGCAAGTACCCAAGCACCAAATTTGCTTTAGTATCTGAATTGTCCTGAGGAGTTTATTTTTCAAATTCTATTTTACAGTGATTTTCAGGTGTTTGATTTCCTGCAAAAGCTCTTTGTGCACCGGTTTTCTTAAAAACTTTTGATCCCAAAGAGGAGCAAAGGCCAGAAATTGTTCATATTTCCCTCACAGACCTATTATCTGAATTTTAGACCCATTGTCAGCCTTGGAGAAAAGGTATTTTGCACCTCTTTAGGGGAAGAATGTTAATTCTAAACACAAAAGACTAGCTTTACAGATTTTTCCCCTTTCTCCACAAAAAAAGCATAATCCCGATTTTTTTTGCCTTTAATTGCTAGTAAAATGCCAGCATAGTTTAAAATAATTAACAACTAATGTAGAATAAATAGGAAATAAAAGAAACTCTTATTCCCTCAGGTCAGCCTTGTTTCCCTCATCTCCCTACAGTGGCCAATACATTTTCTGTATGAGTGGCACAAGAAAGGTTGACTTACCTGCACAACATTCTCAAAGCCACCAGTGCCACCAGCATAGGCTAGCAATTATTTTGTCCTTTTACAGTTAGCTTTGAGTGAATGCACATTCTGCAAAATAAAGTAAGTTGTATTTTTAAACAGTTCACTTTACTTTGCATCTTTGAATTGTGTCTGTCAGCAATGTAAAACTCACTGCTTCGGCTAAAGCATGAACATTCATCAAGATACAGAGAAAATAAAACAAATCTCCTAAGTGGCAGCCTCTTTCCATTTGGCTAGGCAAGTATTTCAAGATGATGTCATTGAGAGTTTCTTATTTAATGAGATGGCAAATAACCACGTGATCAAAAAAATCTTCAAAGAGCAATGAAAATGAGCAATTTTCCAAAAATAATTCAAAGCACCACCCCATTTCCCAAGGTCTGTATTTCTTAACTCTTACATGCTTAGTTCTCACTTCATTAGCAGTGTTTAAAACATCAGAGTTGAATATCAAAACCAAATGAAAACTTAGAATGGTCTTATAGAAAGATGAAAATATATCACAGTTTTTCCAAAGTTATTTTCAACGAACTTTTTAAAGCTCAAATTGATAACAGTGGTTGGACTCTCAAATGGTTTAGCATCTAGGCAGCCTACAATTACTGCTTCCCACTCATGGATTCTGCTTGATCCATGGTATAGATGAGGATGGAGACAGATATAGAGACACTCACTAATTCAACAAATAATACTGGACAAATTCTGTGGCAGAGACACATTCACATATTAGAGTAGATAAAAACAACTTACCTAAAGGTTGGAAGAGTTTCAAATTTATGTGTTAGTGAAACATAGAAAACATTCCACTTTCTCTTTTTTTTTTTTTTTTAAATATGCATCATATAAACTGACTGTTTTTGTTTTCTTTTGTTTGAGACAGGGTCCCACTTGGTCACCCTGGAGTGAGTACAGTGGTACGATCACGGCTTACTGCAGCCTTGACCTCCCAGACTCAAGCGATCCTCCCACCTCAGTCTCTCTAGTAACTGGGGATACAGGTGTGTGTCAACACCCCCTACTCATTTTGTACTTTTTGCAGAGATGGGGTTTTACCATGTTGCCCAGGCTAGTCTTGAACTCCTGAACTCAAGTGATCTGCCGGCCTTGGTTTCCCAAAGTGCTAGGATTACAGTGTGAACCACTGCTCCCGGCCTCATTTTAAAATTAAAAACAATGTGCATTTAGTGATACTACAAAACAAGAACGCATCACCAGTGATAAGTGATGCTGATAGCATATAGCCTTGTTAGATATGATGAGAAGGGCTCTTCACCACCAGCTTTTTTTTTTTTTCCTTTGAAACCCATACCCTCCGTTTAATCATGTGAAAACAACAGATTAACCTACATTGGAGGGAAACTCTACAAAATACCCCAGCAGTCCTCCTCAAAACTGTAAAAGTCCTGAAAATGAAAAGAAGACAAAGAAACTGTCACACCTCAGGGGAGCCTAAAGAGACATGATAACTAAATGCAGTGTGGTACCTTTGATGGGATATTGGAACATAAAAAGGACATTTGTGTGCTGGGCATGGTGGCTCATGTCTGTAATCCCAGCACTCCGTCTCCACAAAAAATAGAAAAATTAGCTGGGCGTGGTGGCATGTGCCTGTAGTCCCAGCTACTGGAGAGGCGGAGGTGGAGGATGGCTTGAGCACAGGAGGTAGATGCTGCAGTGAGCTGTGATTGTGCTATTGCACTTCAGCCTGGGAGTCGAAGTGATACCCTGTCTCACAAAAAAGAAGAAACAAAGAAAAGAGGTTCATCCATGTCCCTACAAAGGACATGAACTCATCATTTTTGATTGCTGCATAAGATTCCATGGTGTATATGTACCACATTAACACCACATGTTCTCACTCATAGGCAGTGTTGAACAATGAGAACACATGGACACAGGGAGGGGAGCACTACACACTGGGGTCTGTTGGGGGGAAATGGGGGAGGGATGGGGGGGTGGGGAGGTGGGAAGAGATAGCATGGGGAGAAATGCCAGATATAGGTGAAGGGGAGGAAGGCAGCACATCACACTGCCATGTGTGTACCTATGCAACAATCTTGCATGTTCTTCACATGTACCCCAAAACCTAAAATGCAATAAAAAAAAAAGAAAAGAGGGCATTTGTGAAAAAACTGGAGAAATCCAAATAAAGTATGGAGTTTTTAATGTAATGTATTGAAGTTGGTATCTTAACATGACCAGTGTATCACATAATGTAAATGAAGGGTAGTCAAGTGAAGGTATACAGAAGCTCTCTGTATTCTCTTTGTAACTTTTTCATTAACCTAAAATTATTAAAAATTTAAAAGGTTACTTAAAACACACACACACACACACACACACACACACACACACACACACGAACAACCAAACAGTATATCACATTAGTTTTACCTGTGGCAAGAGAAAGAAAAATAAGATGGAGAAAAGATCCACTGAAAGCAAGGATAGAGACACAGAGGCAGGGACCTGCAAAGAGAAACAGACAGATACAGAAATAGACTGGAGGGTTCCAGGAAGGTGTTAGAGCACAATGGCCTTGTGATGTGACTGCTATCTCTTAGGGCATAGAAATCAGAGAAAAGGATGATTCTTTGAAAGAATTGAGAAACTTGACATAGGTTGCAAACATACACTAGAGTATAGAAACTTTTCTGTCTTTTTCTATTTTTTAATGTTAGGATTTTTTTTTTCTATGTGATTCAGAAGAGTTTGCAAATGTGTGAATGAATAGCTTTGGGTTAGCAAGTTTTTCAGGAGCCTTGGCAAAGACTGACCACCAAGCTTTTGACACTGAAAGCTGTCATGTGCCATGGAGTTGTTATTTGAGAGACCCATACTGTCTAGTGTCCTAATGCCAGAAGGATACATTTAGAATTGGCCTTGACTTCTTCCTAATGGACACTTCATTTTAGAAATCATCTAGTTTTTGGTCTACCTTGGAATAGATACAATGAGAAACAAATTTTAAAATTATTTTTAAAATCCATAAGGTTAGTTTAAGTTTTCACAGTTGTACATATGATATCTTCAGAGGGTCCCGTCTTCAAAGGAGTCCCAGTATTTCACAGAAAATTTCCTGATCATTGAACCCCACATTTAACTCTGATTGACATATGTTACACGTTTCTGCAGACCAGTGTGTACTCATATTTTCTATGGTGTTTTTGAAAAGGGGATTTGAAACACTATTAACTATATATCAGGAGAGTCTAGACAAGGTTAAGTGTGAGGTATTAACAGCCAATTAAAGGTATTTGATTAGTGTGTGTTCTAAGTCAGTCCAAACATGTACTTCATGGATGAGATACTTATACCTAGGTCTCAGAATATGTTATTGATATTGATCACAGAATCCACATATTATATTACATGAAAGAAATCTCTATTTAGAAACTGATTGAGATTTTGATAATGGTTGTTGAGTTGGAATTGGGAGAGTGGGGAGACAGATCTGGAAGATATCTCAGGGGGATGCATATTTCCTCTTGAATTAGTTTCATATCTTAAATGTGAAGTTCTCATGAGCTTGGATTTAAACTTTAGTGCAGCAAATTGCATAAACTCTTTAGTAAGAGCCAAAGGTCTAAAGTGCCCTCTTAGATTTGTTTTCCTTTTCCACTAAAACAGCATACCAAATCTGAATCTGATTAAGCCTGCTGAATTTGTTATCAGTGCTAGGAACTATGTATTCTGTCCAGAAAATTAACCTCA
>NW_016107741.1:2041729-2110516 GCF_001604975.1 Cebus imitator
AAAAAAAAAAAAAAAAAAAAAAAAAAAAAAAAAAAAAAAAAAAAAAAAAAAAAAAAAAAAAAGCAGGTTGGTTAGAAGGCAATAAATCCTGGGAGAAGCCAAACTTCATTTTTTCTGATAAAGAATTGGGTTTGTACATAGGCTGAAAACAGGGCTGAAATTCTGAGTTGTGAAGACATATAACGATTTTAGGTTAAGCTAAGCTATTAATAAGGGATGCCTTGGTTATTTTCTGCTTATCAGTGTTTGACACTTAGACTGTTTCTGGCTTTATTTTTGCATCTATGCATCTATCATCTATCCATGTATATCTATCATTTAACTATCTCAAAGTTTCCCAACCTCAGTACTACTGACATTTTAGATAATTCTTTGTTTTGTGTGTGTGTGTGTGTGTGTGTGTGTGTGTGCGCGCGCGCGCGCGTGTGGGGGTGGTGGCTGCCCTGTGTGCTGTGGGATGCTGAGCAGCATCCCTGGGCTCTCACTACTACCCACTAGATGCTGGTCACATTCATTACCTATGATAGTATGTATAATATAATAATAAACTAGAATAATAAGTAATAAGTACATATTCTCTAGGGGAGAATATGCCTCTACCTATTATCCTTGTTGGCAACCAACTTTTTCTGTACACATTGCTTTCCGAAACTGCTTTGAATATGTCATAAATTAACGGACAATATTTAATTATTTTAATGAATTAAGTTAGTAAATCCATAGCAGATCCTAATAATTTCAAAATGAAAGCTTATTTGATATATAAGAACTAGGATTTTTTGAGGGAGAAATGAGATTTTTTTGAATTTAAAAAGTTTTTCTTTAAATATCAACAGTCAGAGCCTCAGCTGATTTAGACTATAGAAATTTTTAAAAATGGACAAACAAGATATGGTTTCTGAAAGCAAGGGGAGTTGTGTTCTATTTCCTAACTGGAAGACTGAGAAGAGATAGCTTTGTAGGATTCCCTGCCCCTTTTGGGGGCAGCCAGAGAAGACCAGAAATGAAGGAAAGGTCTTAGCTGGCTGGCCCCAAGTTTTTCTTGGCTGCTCCTTGATGAGAAGGCAATTGGAGATGTTCATGTATCGCCATAAGTGGTATCGATAGAGTGGTTGGAACTTGAGAGCTGGGGATCTGCTAAGAGGTGTGTGTAGTGTTACTCTAGACAAAGGGTCCCATGCCAGAGGCTGCTATGAGTGGGATATTTCAGTCTGGGACCAGTGAAAGGATGAGGCTGAATTTCAGGGCCTGGGTGGGAAACAAATTAGCAGGGATGAAGATCAAGTGTGTTGTCCACCCACCTCTACCCACATTTTGCCAATGAAATAGACTTCCCTCACTGCCTCCCCACACTCAGATCACCCTTCCTAGGATAATGGCAGAGGTCAGTAGAAGAGAAATTCCCAAGTTGGCTGGATTTAAGCTCTGAATGAACCACACTTTGAACCAGAAGTGACCTTTCTCATTGAATTAACAAAGAATTCTTATGCTAAGTGGAAACCGTGACTTCAATTTAGTTTAGTTATAGAGAAATAATGTATTTTTGCCCCTTAATGATGTGATTATAAGTTTTAAACTTCCTACAAGTATAGAACTTATTGAAATAGCTAAGTCCAAAAATGTTGAAGAATAACATATTCAAAAGATGACTCACATTTCTATAGTTATATCCTCAGCACCTTAAAGAGTTCTTGGCACACTGGAAGTTTTGAAACCATTTTATTCAATGAAAGCACAAATATTAAGGAGAGGCCATTGAGAGTAGTTAGTAAAAGTGTAGATTCCAGAACCAGACAACCTGTCTTTAAATTTTCTCTCCATCACTCATTTTATGATTCAGAACAAGTCACTCAATGCTTCTGAGCCTTAGTTTCTTCACTTGTAAAAAGAAGGGAATCATGCCTATCTGTAGGATAACTATGGTGATGAAATAAAAGACTATATATAAAATGTTCATCCCAGTGGCTTGCACACAGTAGGTCATCAATCATTATCATCTAAAGTAAATCATGGAAGGTTTTTTAAGAACATATAACTGGCATCATTTCAATCTAAACTTTAATTTTAAGCAAGACCATAATGAGCACAACCTGGGCCACTTTCTTAAAATCAAAATCTGTGGGTTTATATTTTTATGATGTGTCAGACCCCTCTATACCACAACTATTGTGTCATGAGTAGAACATAGAGATTGGACTCAGAAGTTGTCAAATGACCTTGGACAGGCCATTAAAACTTGTTAAGGCTCTTTGATTCCATCATCTTGTAAAAAGGGAAATATATTAATTTTTACTTCTTAGGACTTTTTCTGAGGATGAAATGAATTCAGTTAGAGCAAGTGCCTTATAAAAAACTTTTATTAGGCCTTTGTTTTAATGCCCCTGGAGACTGGGTTCCATGGTCAATTGCTTCAACTTCAGTAGCACAATTTATTTCTTCCTATGCTTGACTCAAGAACATATAAAGCCTGCTAACAAGAGTAAAATATTATAGCAATGGAGGTGGCAGTGTGTGTCAGGTAATTCTTCTACCCTATCTCTCTTCAAATAGGAGCTGGGTATACTTGAAAATATTGAACTTCCTTTTAAACCTGGCAATTGTTTAAGGGCCCCCGAGCCACCTACTCTCAGGAGACAGAAAGAATGGAGACCAGCATCAGCCTAAAGTCAGGACTGAACAGTTTGTCAGAGCTGCCTTTGTTGACCTTGCCTTATGGAGCTTTGTCTAACTCCCTAAACTTGGTTTACTTGACTATTCCATCTTGTGTTGGGTGACCTCTATGAGTCTGACCCCTGGTTTAAGTGACCACCATGGCCTCATTCGCTCACTTTCTCATTTATTCACTCATTCCTTCACCAATGAACTATAGTTAATCAGTGATACTGAGTCTTGTGGAAGATCAAAGGATGATTCAAGAATTCACTGTGCCTTTACCCATCTTAGAGCCTGGAGGGGAAATGAGAAGATAGTTATATACAGATAACTAATGCTACAAATGTATTACATTTATATACCTGCTTGTACTACTAATATTTAAGTATATTTAATTATATATATATGTGTGTGTGTATGTGGCGTATAAGTGTACTGTCTATATATAATACAAATGATAAAGACATAAGAAGAATCCAACTTAGATGTTTTTAGAATTTGATGAAAAAAGATGACAGATAAGGGGCTCATGCAAATCTTTGTTGAAGGGCATGTTAGGTGGTTTTTGAGGCACAGAGAGTATTTGGGTATAAGGAGAGAGTGGCAATACAGTTATTTATTTTACAAAAATTGTTAAACTGCACATATATGCTTAACTTGAAAAATGTTGACAGACACTTTAATCATATGTTTCTTAAGTTTGCACTAAATTCTCTGCTTCTCTGACTATTCCAAAATGTGGTATCTGAAATATATGTTTTAATTAGGCTAACAAAATTATTTTGTCAAGCCACTTCTAACAATAATTGGGGTGTACTGATGAAATGGAAAACTGAGATTGGAATTCATCCATCTAAGTCATCTAAAACCCCGAAACCAAGACATTTTTCTCAGAGAAATAGAATCTAAAGCTCTTTCTGCGTTATTTGACTCAGTCAGTATTTTTTCTTTTAACATATGGATAATATTATTTGTCTCCCTGAACTGTGTGGCTATTACAGGAGTTTCTAGGGCAATTTGTTCAAGTACTTTAATGAGCCCAGGGTATTTGAAATCAGTTCAGAAGATCTTTCTTCCATGGGTAGGCTGACTAAGGGTTCAGAGACCAGTTCATCCATCACAGTATAAGGGACCTTAGCAGAATCAACCCAATGGGTGGAAGGTGAACTCCTCACCTACAGTCCCTTGAGGGAAACTGACAACTAGATTGGTGAATGGCTTTTAGGGCCAGGGATGGTTGTGAGAAGGACAGAGAAGGAGAGGTAGAGTGAAACATAGAAGAAAGGAAGTCCAGGTACCAAGTGGAGAAAAAGTTTCATTGACAGGTGGCCTTGTAAGGTAAGAGACTAGGAATCAGAGACTTAGGGGTTAAGCCTAAATGTGAGGATTTGTATATTCCAGTTAGGTTTCAAAATCTATTTATAATAAGTGACACAAACAAAACAGAACCATTAAAATAAGGATAAAAGAGTAACATAATCAACCAAGAGAAGCAGTTGCTTAGAAAGCAAGTACGGCAGAGTCATTAGAACTGAACACAATGATTAGCTCCAGGAGCCAAGGCAGCCAAGGCAGGAAGAAAAACGAGACTAATTACATAGTTTGCATGATACAAAGAAAGAGAAAACCATTTTACTAGCACCAAGAGATGGGTATTTTAGCCAGGGACAATGGTACACATCTGTAGTCCTAGCTGCTCTGGAGGCTGAGGTGGAAGGATCACTTGAACCCAGGCCTTCAAGCCCAAGTTGGGTAATATAGTGAGACCCTGTCTCTAAAAAAAAATAAAATAAAAATATAGGTATTTTATTCAATGAGTCTTGTGGTAGGCAGAAGAATGCCTTTTCCCTCCCCAAAGATGTCCTAATCACCAGACCTGTGACTGTTTCCTCACATGACAAAAGGAACTTTGCAGATATTATCAAGTTAAGGATCTTGAGATGGAGAGATAATCTTAAATTACTATTGTGGGCCCAATGTAATCATAAGAGTCTTTGTATGGGAAAGAAATTGGTAGGAGGGTCAGAGTCAGAGAAGGAGACGTGATGATAGCAGCAGAAGTTGGAGTGATATGGTTACTGGAAGAGGACCATGAGCCAGGCAAGGTGGGCAGCCTCTAAAAGCTGAGAAAGGCAAGGAAACAGATACTCCCCTAGAACCCCCAGAAAGAATCAGCTCTGCCGAAACCTTGGTTTTAGCCTAGTGAAGCCATTTTCAGAATTCTGACCTTCAGAATTATCAGATGATAAATTTATGTTGTTTTAAGCCACTAAATTTGTGATACTTTGTTATAGCAGCAAGAGAAAACAAATATAGATCTGTTTTATAATTGGCTGAGGGAAAAATCACTAAAATATAACTTAGATCACTTCTGTTGGGACTAAAAATAATATGGCTTATTTATGTAATGTTCTCGGAAGGCTGTCTAGATGTAAGAAACCAGGTATGTAAGAAACATCTGAAGAGATGGTGAACAATTCAGATCCACAAGTCCTTCTCCAGTTCTGCTAAACAGACTCTGTGGCTAGGACCCAGGAATTTGGATTTTTAACAAGCATTTGTAATAGCTATCATTGCTGCATACAAATTACCACAAATATAATAGCTTGAAACACATAATTATTACAGTTTCTGTAGGTCAGAAATCTAGGCACACCTTAGCTAATTCCTTTGCTTCAGGATCTTATAAGGCTACAGTTAAGCAGCCAGTTGGGGCTAGAGTCTCATCTGAAGGTTTAGCTGAGGAAAGACCTGCTACTAAGCTCATTCAGGTTGTTGGTAGAATTTAGTTATTTAAGGGCATTTTTTTCTCTCTTTTAAAATTTTTAATTTTTCCATAAGTTATTGGGGTACAGGTGGTATTCGGTTACATGAGTAAGTTCTTTAGTGTTGATTTGTGAGATTTTAGTGTACCCATCACCTGAGCAGTATACACTGTACCATATTTGTAGTTTTTTATCCCTCTTTTTTAAAGGCTTTTTGACTAAGGGCCTAAGTTCCTGGCTGGCTATTGGTTGGAGACTGCCCTTAATTCCTTATCAGGTGAGTCTCTCCAGCACGGTAGCTTGCCTTATCAAATCCAGCAAAGACAGTCTACTAGCAAGACAGGGCTTATAATATTAGTAATGTAATCATGGAAGTGTATTCTGTTACCTTTGCTATATTCTATTGGTTGGAAACAAGTCACAGATCCCATTCATATTCGAAGGAAGGGATCACACAATGGGGAGAACACTAAGAGATCAATGGGAATCATTATCTGGGATGCTGTTAGGTTGCTTCTAATTGACCTAACAGCATCCCAGATGATTTTTGTGTATGAGCAAGTTGTGAAGTACTAACTTAGGAGAATAATGAATAGAAGGAATCAACCATTCCAGCTGGGCTTTTGACAGGAAATGGATGTGAAACAATCCAAGACTGTGGCTCTGGTGATGTCTCTGCTATGTCCTTTTCATAACAAATGCTGTAAGTTAGCATAGTGTCTGGAACTTGGAGATAGCCATTATCAGTACTTTCAGGCTCCTCTCTGCTACCAGCCAATTGCTCACTGTCCCCAAGCTGACCTCAACATCTCAAGGGAGCAGCTTTGGGGGGAAAGGGAGTAGGAAAGAGGGAGGGTAAATTGGCATGGTAAGAGTGGGTCTCTATGGAATTCATAAGTTCTGATTACTTTTACTTTCTTCTCAAAAAATGTAAATTTTGCCCTATCACACTATAAAGAGAATCCATTTCCCAATTTACACAGCTGATTTTAAATACTATCCTATTTCAAGCTCCATCACATTTTCCTCAGATACCAAAATGTTATTCTGGCAGAAACATTGGCATGTACTTGCCAAGCCCTCCTGGGCACAACACTAAACACTTCCCAGCCCCTTGAAGTTAAGTGAGGCCAGGGAATAGAGTCATCCTGTGGCAAGTGGTCTGGCTCCTGAAGCCTCCCTCACGGTCCTTGAAACTCTCTCTTTGCTCATCCTTGACTGGATGTTGAGAACACAGAAAAGGGCTCTGAGGCTCTCATGATGGCACAGGACTGAAGGAGCCTCTAGACTGAAGAAGCCCGGGGCCCCAGGCATCTATGTGGACTTCTCCTCTACTCTTGTTGGCCAACTGCACAGGAGTGAAATATGAGCAACAAATGAACAATGGTACTGTGAAGTCACTGTTCATTACAGCAGCTGACATTACCCTCACTAAGTAAGAGTTGTATTGTTTTCTTCTGCAGGATAGAAGTCACATGCTCGGCGTAGAGGGACATGTAATAGAATAGTTCATGGGGTGATGTTGGTATGCATATTCCCTTTGTGTTCTTTCTCTCTAAACTATACATTAGCATGGATCATTCTAGATATCAATTCTCTATCCGTGGAAATTGAGCTCTTTCTCAGTGAGTCTGTATGACAGGGCAGGCCCACTATTCTGACTCAGACACTGATTCTAAGGGGATGCCTTGCCCTGAATTCCCACACTCCCACCAATCTAAATAGAAACAATGACCACCTGCTGACAACCTGTGCCCTGCCCCACCCAACTAGAGAGTATTCATCCTGATGCCAGCCTGGTCCAAGCATACGTTGGCTACACTCTTTAGACACCCTGTAGTGGAACTCTGCCTTCCACTTGAGAGTTCAGGGACTACTCAGACATTGTCTTATTTCTACACTAATACACTAACCTGTGCCATTAAGGTACCATCCTGTCTTCTGCCGAAACCCAAGACAATTTTTAAAGGGACAAAATGTCATTTAATATGTGTGAGGTCCTGTGCTCACCATATATCATGTTTTATGTACTTTTATTTAAATGTCTAGGGTAAGATATCAGGATTATGTTGACATGTGCTGATGAGAAAAATGAATCTCAGAGTAGTAAGCTGCCACACAGCTAATACGTGGGGAGAACTGGGATTAGGAGGCAAGTCTAATTTCAAAGACGATGCTATTAAGTTATGTGTTTGTGTGTGTGTGCGTGTGTGTGTGTGTATAATGGATTTTAAAATATATAGAAATATATATGTGCACTGAATAGTATTTAAACGATGTATACATATGTATATTTAATGAATAGACTTTAAACCATAAGTGCATGAGAGTTGAAGGGAATTTAAACCATATATATGTATGTGTGTGCTGTATGTATATAATAAACTGTCAACAATGTTTATACATATGTGTGCATATGCATTTAATAGAATGTAAACCATATATGTATATATATGTATGCATTGAATAGGATTTAAACTATGTATTTGTGTGTGCGTGTGTGTGTGTGTGTGTGTAAGGAAACAGTTTTCAAGGAGGATATATTGACTTGGCCAAGGTCACAAAGCCAGTGACAGAGATGGAAATCCATTCGGGCTTCACAAATCTCTAAGTCTAGATGTTAACTTCTTTCAGGGTAGCTTCTAATAATTTCACTACATATTTGAAATGTTTTGCAAAGAGCTGGAAATATACACCTTCCACATCATGCCAATAGAAAGAGACAACAGTCTGTATAAGTTGAGGTTGTGCTGTGGTTTATAAAATAATGCTAATGATTATTTCTAGAATTCATTATAATGCTATACTTGAAATGCCTACTTTAAAAAAACACATGCTATCTCATATAACAAATTCAGAGCCTGTGGGATTTATGCAATATGTATAATAATATTTTAAAGTACAGTTCTTAAGGCTTTCTTAATACAGAAAATTTAAAAATACCTATCATCTTTAACTTAGCATGCATATATAGAGAGAGCTTATTCTCCTAAACCAGCTATAAAAAATTTGATAAAAATAGTCAGGACTTAGGCAGAACATTTTCTTAGCTTGTATTCAACTAATGATAACTTATTTACTGAATGAATTAACAAATGCATGAATTACTGATATGAGAATGCACATTATTAAACCTGTATGGTAATTAAGGCTATGAAGTATATATACCATGGATTTTCTTGTCTAAAACTAAAACAAGATAAATCACACAACACCATTTTCCACGCATATGAGGTGACTGTCAAGTTACACAATGTCACATCAGTTTACTGATGATAAAAATCTTGGCAGTTTGGTTGATATTATGAATTAAATTCTGTATGGATCATGGTTGCATGTCTCTCAGTTTAGGGAGTATAATAATGAGGTCTTGATTTGACTTTTAATTTTCTAAATAGCACTTTGGTTACATTTCTAGAATTGTGTTATACTGATGTCCTATCACAAGCCCCTCATGCTGTTAGTTATGTAACAGGATTTCTCAACCTTGGCACTATTGACATTTGGAACAGAACCATTCTTTGCTGTGGGGGCTGTCCTGATGATTATATAATGTTGAGCAGCATCCCTGGCCTCTATCCACTAGATGCCAGTAGTCACTGCCTTAATTGTGACAACTGAAAAGGTCTCCATTCATTGCCATGCGTCTCCTGGGGGGCCCAGTCGCCCCTAGTGTAGAACCGCTAGTATAGAAAATGCAGGAGCACATTTGAGAGATCAGGGCCTTCAGCAGGGAGCTGTAACCCTACGACTTGGACTCTGTTGCAGCTTTCATCTTTTATCTGGATGAGAGTCAGGATGTTGACTTTCCTTCTGATTCTTAGTTGGCTCTGGGCCTCTTCTTTAGAAGGTATCCTGAAACTAACCAATGACCTCGTCTAATTTCTCCATCCAGTTTAAATTCTGGCCATGTGGCTAGAACTTTTTTCCTCCATCAGAATAACTAAAGTTTAAAGTTCAATTCTCACTAACTCTCTTGGGATCTGGAAGAGTTACTTCAAAAAGAATGTGTTCTTATATAGGCTACTTTTTAAATTACTTAGGAACAGATATTAAACTTTATGCATTTCACTTTTCTGACATCTGACAGCTATTTAAAAAATAATCTGACGAACACACGTTTACATGTATCTTCTTTCTCAACAGAATTTCCCAAGTAAATAATCTCTTTTACTTACACTTAGATGAGGTTTTAATAGTGTTTCATTAAGCTCTCCATAAGATTTGCAGCAATATTTACATTTTATTTTCATTACTATAGGAATCAATCATTTTTCTTCAGGAAAAGTTAGGCTTCCACAAACACCCTACTGTTAAGAAAAGCAGTTAATTACAAACACTAAAGCTTAGTGTTTCAGCCCAAAGGTAAAATGAAGAACGTCTTTTATCCTCAGAAACAAATAGAGTCTACTCGAATTTGCTACCAAAATATATTTTCACTGATGTTCCCTGTTAGTTAAATCATGTCTGAAATTCCATAAAATAAATGTATTACGCAGTAAATGGGGAGCCATTGTTTAAACAAAGAATCTAAGTAATTATACCTCTACACAAAAAGAAGAGTTCTCCAAATCACTCTCAAGTGCTTCCTCACTGTGACTCAAGTTTCTGTAAGTTCCTGTGTCCACATTTTCAAATGTTGTTGTCAACAAAGTCCTCTCAACATAACATTCTATGCTTATCTTCTCTTGGTAATTTCCTAATAAGTTTACTTGGAACCAAGATATGTTATTTCAAGCTGCAAGATCTTCAAACCCAGCATGAGAAATCTGGGTTGGCTCCCATCTGCCTCTTAACTCTTTTCTCTTAATAACAATCCGGTAATCCAATTGTAGCTTGCATTCAACTCAGTGCTCTATCAGGAGGTACAGAATTCAGTTTGCTCATTTGATTCCCAAATGCCCAGGCTAAAAATATGTCTTGTTATTGTCAAAGAAAACAATGAGATTTGAAGACTTAAAAGGAATTAAAAGGATAAGAAAGAAAATGAGGCCCTATTAAGTTTAATATGTTGTCTCTCAGTTTTCTTTATTTAAAAGGCAATAGAATGTGACTGTTTTCAATGCAAAATAATGAAAGTAGAACTTAAAACAACTTTCATAACTAAAAAATTTTTTCAGGTACTCCATGAATGACTCTGAAGGGTACAGGAATAGCACGTGACATGACCAAGAGAGAGGATGTGTTGTGTTGATCAGCAGGCATTGCAAAAGCTTCCTTCTTGCCACCCCAACTTGCCTGTGTTATTACGTCTCACAGCTAAACTATATGAGAGTGCCAGCAATATTTGTCACTCCCTGTACAAAATTCTTAGCTTAGATTGTTGGCTTATGATATTTTTAACCAGAAGAAATATCTTGCTTTAAATAAAGTGTCCCAGGTCTCAGCTTAAAATTGTTGATATGCTGAGAACATTTCTTTGGGACAGAACTCCACTACATCTGCCTACCAGGTGGCAGAAATGTAAGTACACAGTGTAAATATTATATCAGAAAGGCAGATAATTCTGACACAGGCTGAGAGAAAAACTGCCAAAATAGAGCAGGGAAGAAACGATACCTTAAAAGTGTTCCCCTTTTTACCCTTCCCTAGACGTGTCTCACCCCATCCCAAATTCTTAAAAGTCACCCTATAATTCAGAACTCCGAGCTCAGACTTCTCATGTTCTTGTTGTGGCTTCTGACCTTTCAGCTGCCCCACTGATAACCCAGCATAAGATAGATTAACTAACCATATGCTAAAAGGTTCGACCATCCCTTAGGGGATATCAAACTACATGGAGGACTCTATGTCCTGGCAGGGAAAACACAGTCTAACCGAATTTTCTTACCACTGTATGCATTTCATGGGCCTGGGAAAAATGGATCTTCTTACTTGTTTTACCAAACTCCATCAAAACAAGACTAGGTGTCGCCCAAACAACTAATCAGAGCCTGGATTTTATTGTGACTCAAGGGGAAAGCAGAAAGATCACTGACATTTTCTTGGCTCTAAAGCTACCTTAGGGGAACCTCGCAACCCAAACATTCCTCAAGGGATACCAAATATCACTATACTTGACATGGAAAAGGGTATTAACTCAAGAACCCAGATATTCTTATTCTTGTTTTGGAAAATTGACAAATATGAAGACAGTCATATTTGACATAAATATCATGCTACACTTATCCTTAGTGCCTTCTTAAAGTTTAATACAAAATATTGAGCTAATTCTCAAAGCCTCCCTTCTGATGCCATAAAATATGTATGCAAGAATTCTATGCATTTTCATCAGCAGAGTGCTACTGCTCAAACTGAAGTCATTGCCTGCTGGAATAACCTCTCTTCCAAAGCTGGAGATCTGTCTTCCAACAAAACAAATATCCCACACCAGAATGGTAAAGCCTTCTCTCAAAGCCTCTTGGTCAAGGTGGGAAATATTTTAGTGATCATTAACAAACACAAGTGGCATTACCAGTTTCAATCACTTCTTTACTTTTCATCTCTATTGCCCTTTCTTTGGTTCAAGCTACCATCCTGTCTTCTCTACAGTACTGCAATAGCCTTTTTGTTTTTGTTTGGTTTTTGTTTTGGTAAAGATTGTAGGAGTGTGATTTACATATCATAAAATTTATTCCCCTTTATGTGTACATTTCAATAATTTTTAGGAAATTCACTGAGTTGTACAACCATCGCCTTAATCCAATTTTAAAACATTTGCACACCTTCAAAGAGATTTCTCATGTCCATTTATAGTTAATCTCCATTTCTCCCTTCCCTCAACTGTAGGCAGTCACTAATCTACATTTTATCTCTCCAGATTTGCCTTTTTGGATATTGCATGTAAATGGAATCATATAATGCGACCTTTTGTTACTGGTTTTTTCATGTAACATAATGTTTTCAGGGTTCATCCATGTTACAGCATAAATCAGTACTTCATTCCTCTATATGCCTGAATAATACTTCATTGTATGGATGGACCACATTTTATTTATCAATTTACTCACTGATGGACATTTGGGGTTGTTTTCACTTTTTGGTTATTATGACTGATGTTGCTGTGAACACACACATATAAATCTTTCCTATGTTTCACTTTAGGATTAAAATTGCTGGGTCATGTAGATTTATGTGTCACAGTCTCTGAACTCTTTTACTCGTCTCAATCTGGGCACACTTCAAGACCTTCTTGTTACTATGGCTAGAATGGTCTTTTTGTTTTTTTTGTTTATTCTTGTTGAAATGTCTTTATTCCTAAAGTGTGATCTTTCATATTTCTTTTTAAAAAATTATTGTAATGGCCACATAATAATTATACATGTGTATGGGGGTACAGGGTGATATTCTGATGGATGTGACTGTCCTGATTGGATCATTACACAATGTAAAATAATCTTCTGAAACTGCAAATCCAGGCATTATTTTGCCTGGTTAAAAATGCTGCAAGGGCTTCCCATTGTTCTCAAGTTAAAATAAAAACTTTGCAACACTGTTTATGGGGCCTTATAGGACCTGTTTTCATTCTGCAGCCTCTAATCCTATTCCTCCACTTCATTTAGCTCCTTAACCTTCCCTACATCAATCAGACTAAATTTTAGTTTTTGGTACAGACTGTGCTCTTTTAAGGCCTTATGTTGGGCTGTTCCCTCTATCTAGAAATCTCCTTCCCTTTAGGGTAGTGGTTAAAAGGGCAGCTCTGGAGTTAGACACCTGAATTCACCAACTAAAAGCCATATGACTTTGGGCAAGTCATGTCTCTGTATGTCAAATTCCCCATCTTTAAATTAAGGATTAATAACAGATCTGGACTCATCAGGTCCTTGGAAGGATGAAATGTGTTACAATGTGCAAAGCACTTAAAGAGTCCTCAATAAAAGTTACTGATGGCCAATGAATTCTTCATTTTCTGGCTTAGATTTAATTCTCTTCTAGAAGCCTTCACTGACTTCTTAAGTATGGGCTAGCTCTTTAAGTGTTTCCATAATACTCTGTTCTTGTTCAATCATTGTTATTGCCATTTTACTCATCTGTCTTTTCCTGGTAGTCTCTGAGTTTTGTAAGGCAAACCAGAGTACTTGAATCTTCAGCTCTTCAGCATCTATCAGAGAGCATGGCTCACAATAAATGCTCATTAAAATATTTGCTAAATTAAAAGAACAAAGCTGGAGGCATCACACTATGGGACTTCAAACTATACTACAAGGCTACAGTAATCAAAACAGCATGGTACTGGTACCAAAACAGAGATATAGACCAATGGAACAGAACAGAGGCCTTGGAGGCAACACCATACATCTACAACCATTTGATCTTAGACAAATCTGACAAAAACAAGCAATGGGGAAAGGATTCCCTGTTTAATAAATGGCGTTGGGAAAACTGGCTAGTCATGTGCAGAAAGCAGAAACTGGACCCCTTCCTGACACCTTACACTAAAATTAACTTCAGATGGATTAAAGACTTAAACATAAGACCTAACACCATAAACACCCTAGAAAAAAATCTAGGCAAAACCATTCAGGACATAAGCAAAGGCAAGGATTTCATGACCAAAACACCAAATGCAATGTCAACAAAAGCCAAAATAGACAAATGGAACCTAATCAGACTCCAGAGCTTCTGCACAGCAAAAGAAACAGTCATTAGAGTGAATCGGCAACCAACAGAATGGGAAAAAAATTTTGCAATCTACTCATCTGACAAAGGGCTAATATCCAGAATCTACAAAGAACTAAAACAGATTTACAAGAAAAAAACAAGCCCATTCAAAAGTGGGGAAAGGATATGAACAGACACTTTACAAAAGAAGACATATATGAGGACAACAAGCATATGAAAAAATGCTCATCATCAATGGTCATTAGAGAAATGCAAATCAAAACTACGCTGAGATACCATCTCATGCCAGTTAGAATGGCAATCATTAAAAAATCTGGAGACAACAGATGCTGGAGAGGATGTGGAGAAATAGGAATACTTTTACACTGTTGGTGGGAGTGTTAATTAGTTTAACCATTGTGGAAGACAGTGTGGTGATTCCTCAAGGACCTAGAAATAGAAATTCTATTTGACCCAGCAATCCCATTACTGGGTATATATCCAAAGGATTATAAATCGTTCTAAGGACACATGCACACGAAGGTTCATTGCAGCACTGTTTACAATAGCAAAGACTTGGAACCAACCCAAATGCCCATCAATGATAGATTGGATAGGGAATATGTGGCACATATACACCATGGAATATTATGCAGCCATAAAAAAACGATGAGTTCATGTCCTTTGTAGGGACATGGATGAACCTGGAAACCATCATTCTCAGCAAACTGACACAAGAACAGAAAATCAAACACCACATGTCCTCACTCATAGATGGGTGTTGAACAATGAGAACACATGGACACAGGAGGGGAGCATCACACACTGGTGTCTGTCGGGGGGAAATAGGGAGGGACTGTGGGGGATGGGGAGTTGGGGAGAGATAGCATGGGAAGAAATGCCAGATATAGGTGATGGGGAGGAAGGCAGCAAATCACACTGCCATGTGTGTACCTATGCAACAATCTTGCATGTTCTTCACATGTACCCCAAAACCTAAAATGCAATAAAAAATATCTGCTAAATTGAAAAAAAACTGTATTAGATAGTCTCTGAGTTCCATTAATTCCCACCCATCTTTGCTCAGTTTGTCTCTCTTAGAGAGACCTACATGGACTGTATCCTCTAGACTACCTGCCAGCTGTGGTAAGTAGTTTGGTTGGGTTTATCCAAGAGGAAGAGATGGATGAGTGGGTGGAGGAACAGGTCATGGTAATTACCCTTCCCACTTCCTCCCAGCTGTGGTTCTGCCAGTGATTGCATTCTACTACAGCTATGACTCCTGTTAAGACATCCCACTTCCAGAGCTCTAGCTCTTTCTGGTACCATTAAGAACATTCCCTTCTCTTGCCCACTCAGGCCTAGTAGTGGCAGCTGCCGTTTCCCACTATTGTTAATCCCATGGTGCTCTACCATTCCTCATCAGTCTTTTAGCTCTGCCCAACCATCTGTAAAAAGTTCACTAATCTCTCTCCATGTAAACTCATTTGAGTGTGCCATCTGCTTTCTTTGGAGAACCTTAATAATAACAATGACTGAGCATAACCATTCCTGCTAGGAGTCTCAGGTGGCAAAGAGTGGGGGACTCTTTGGTGTGCTTTGTTGGAGAGACGTGGTGGGGTAGAATATAATTTCACTATTAAATAGCTTGCAATGTTTACAGTTCTTATTTTTATGTGTATATACGTCACTTACCATATGCCAGGATGTGTTACTACCAATGGTTTCCATATGGATAGTTCATAAAGCATTTTACTGTTGGATCATTTTTTTCTGGTGCACTCTGTAGTGAAGACTGGGTAGCAGTGCTTGACTTGATTGATAGAAAATCATAGTCCAACAAGTGCTAAGTCTCTTCAAGTATCACAATTATTTCAGTTCCAGCCGATGGTACATTTCTTAGGCTATTATTTCTAGTTCTATTTGAGAAACAATGCTGGATATGTGAGCCCATAATCTTCATTACAGGAAGAGGTTTCAGACAGCCAAGTGTCAAGACTCTGAAACCAGGAAAGATCTACAGGTTCAAAGACCACCTCCTGGATATCTGCGTCTCTTGTGTTGGTCTGTTGACATTTATTAACACACACTCCTTAGAGAGCCTGATCCTGTTTGCTTAGTTTCCAAGAGACAGGAGGCTTGAACTGACCCTTCAGGTAGTTTATGATATAACTATTGCTTTGTGTCAAATAAGTGTCTTTTTGCATATGAACTTAGAGTTATAAATAGCACACACAAGGACTTGGCATTATTATCCAGTTTGCATAGTTTAAAATGATTCTTTGATTAGTAAAGCTCAGATCTCAAGAGCTCTAACTAGATTACTTTTTTGAAGCCTTTAAAATTTCTCTGAAGCTAAATGTGTCTGAGGAATTGATGGGTTTTTAAAAGTACATATTCTAAAAATATGGTTATATTAGTTTCCTATAGCTGTTGTAAGAAGTTACAACAAATTTAGTGGCTTAAAACAAAGCAAATTTATTATTTTATAATTACAGAAGTCACAAGTCCAAATGGATATCACTGGGCTAAAGTCAAGATGTCAGCAGCCTTGTGCTCTTCCATGAAGCACTAGGGGATAATCAGTTTCTTCGCCTCTTCTAGCTGCTCGGAGCTGCCCACATTCCTTGGCTCATGGCCCCTTCCTCCATCTTCAAAGCTAGCAATGCTGGTTGAGTCTTTCTCACACTGCATCACTTTGACACTGCTTCAGTCCTCACACCTCTGCCTCTGACTATATTGTCTCCCTCTTTCACTTACAAGGACCCTTTTAATTGCACCATGCCCACCTGGATAATCCAGTATAATTTCCCCATCTCAAAAGCCTTAACTAAATCACATCTGCAAAGTCCTTTTTGCTATGTAAGGTAACATAATCATAGGTTCCAGAGATTAGGATGGGAGGCCTTTATTTGGGTCTACCCTAAACTTTGCGGGCTATTATTCTACCTACCACACCTATTAAAAATTATTTAAAAATTTAAAGCCTTTGTCTTTGTGGTTATAAATAATTGAAAATAATGGAAATAAAAACTAAAAACTAAAATGTATTCTATGGGTGTTTTCAATTTTCTCCTGAAGCCATAACAAAACTGAGAAACATTGTGTTACCCTGATGTCTTTAAATGGAAAAACACAAGCACTTCAAAGGGCTTAAATTTTTTGAATTTAAAATGGCTAATACAGGTAAAAGTTCTAAAGTAGAGAATGTGCTCAAAAATAGTCCTCTATTCATTGCATGCTATTTTTAATACATATTATTTTCCCTAAGTTAAGAAAAATGAATATTTCATTAGTAATAATTAAAATTGATTAGGTTTCAGATGTCATTTTGTGATTTGGAAAGCTCTATGAAATAGTTTCATAGTTTGTCGAATCTCATCTTCAAAATTAATAAAGAAGAAACATGTTTTTTGAGCCTATATGTAATTTTTACTTAAGTAGCTTTGGGTTTGGCTCTCTACAAGATAGGAACTAAAAAAGTTTTTCGTTTCTATGGTGGAAGCTAGGAATTCTCCCCCTAATTACAAGCCAACTATGATGTATGATTATTCATTTCAGCTACTAAAAAGACAATTGGAAAGTTTGAAGATGGCCAGGTTGTATTTCTTAGCACCATAAAGTGGCATTGCCATGCCACTGTACTGAGGACAATGAAGTAAATGGCCAGCCAACAAAACTTATAGTAATCCAAAAGATAACTAACCACCAGGTCAAGGAACAGGGGTGACACAGACAGACAAGGGACCTGCTTTTGTGGTACTTACATTCTAATGGCAGAATGAGAGGGAAATAATATACCAATAGGTAAATGAGCCAATATACAAACAATGTAAATCCAGAGAAAGGGAAATGTTATGGTGAAAGTGATATGCTAGGCTGTGTCTGTGTCAGAGTGGAGGCTACCATAAGGGAAAATGTCTCTGGGGAGGGGGCATTTGAGCTGTCATTTGATGACAGGCAGCACATCCTGTAAGTCCTCAAGAGCCCAAATCCCTGATCTCTAAAGTGGAGTATATACACTACCAAAGGCAAGCAAGAGAATCTATTGGAGTGTAGGGATAAAGATGAGAACTTATATTTGTATTTATTTTTATTTAGAAAACAAGAAATAAATTAAACTTTGCTAACATAGGGGAGGAAAAGATTTCCATCACTAAGTTTGTGGCCAGTTTTCTATAACAAAAACTAGATTATTAACAAGAAAAAACATATAAATATATTTAATATAAGTTTTATGTAACACAGGGGCCTTCAGAAATGAAGGCTCAGAATAGGTAAGCTTGTATATTTTTATACTTAAGATTGATAAAGAATGGACAGTCATGGAGAAATATGATTGGAAGACAAAAGGATATGATCTAATGATAATAAACTGGGGGGAATTTACAAGACTTGTTTATTCAGATTCTTCTATGCATCCCTGTCTTCAGATAAAACGATGTTCCTTTACTTCAGGTATAGTTCCTTTCCTACAGGGAGGAAACATCTCCCATTAGGGTCTAACAATCTGCTTTATCTAATTTTAACTTGAATAAACCTCACACAATGGACTAATGGCTTTAAAAGTCTTCTGTAAGGAAGCCACAGGTTGAGGAAGTACTACTATTGCAATCTTAACTCAGTTATAAGAAAATGTCAGAAGCAACTCTTTTCTTACTCCAAGTAGGCCATCATCAGCCATATTATGACTCTTTATTCTGAATCAAGTATAACTCAGCCACAAATATTTAACATTATCAAGAAATCCACATACAGCATATTTTAACAACTACTTATATTCTATACAAACTATACCCTAAGGGAGAATTGTGTCTTCCCATAGGATGATGTTATCATGGTGAGCAACACATTTCAAAATATTATCTATTTACCTCATCTTTATTCCATTATGTATATCTTATAAGATACAAAACATATTGGCTTCTGGCTCATGTATGTAATTTATATATATATATATATATATATATATATATATATTTAGAATATATGTGCATTGATTGTTACTTCTACACCTGCATAATCAAACATACTTTTCAATCGTTCTAAGCTATTTGATAGCTATGGCCCTTGTTAAAGACTGTCAGCAACTACATATAGGGCAACCCATCTCTGAATTCTGAAACTAATTTTCAAAGATGGTATGAAGTCTTCAGAATAAGGTGGCAAGAATCACATAATCCAACAAAATCTAGGTGAAGTGGCAATTTTCTGATGCTTTGGAAGGTGCATTCTAGTTCCAACTAGAAGCTTCAAAGAATCTGTGCCAATACCTAAGGCAATGTTGTAATTTCTGTGTCTTTGGTTCATAGACGGTGAGGGTCAAGATTTCTCTGCATATCTGTCCCCCAAAAATAGACTTACATGAGTCTATACAGGGTCCCATCATCAGCAAGTTTTATATGAGTGTGTGTGTATGTGTCTTTGCCTGCATGCACACACATACACCTACATGACACCAATCAATCTTCCCTTGGGCCCTGTGTGATTTCATCAAACACATTTGAGGTGTTTTGACAGATAATTTTAACATTGGATAAACTATTTCATATAAAAGTGGTTGTTACTTTTTTTGGTCAATAGCCAAGAAAATCGAGAATGCTGACTATAAATATATTTATAATTAAGAGTTAAATGTATTTTAAAGTATGTGCATGTGTTTTACTCTAAGTGGCATTGATGAAATAATTTTCAATTTTGTTTGTCCTTAAGTATAGGCATTTAATGCAGTACATTTTGAGATGCTTTCATGTTATCAATTGCATGTGGCAAATAGCAACCGGTAATAAATATTTCAGGATTTCCTGGAGACTAGATTGGGATGCTTCAACATGGAACACAAATGCTTTCCCAAGAGAAGAGAGATGCAAAGGTACCTCAAGGTTTCCATGTCCTATATCTTGCATTTATCAAATTAACAACTGTCCTATGAAAGGATGTTTCTCCTGTTCATTCCTTCTGCTCCCTTTGTCCCCTCTTCAGCTAGGCACACACATCTACTTCTCCAAACACAGACTAACCTATTCTAGAAACACAAACAGGGTAGAGTTACCGAACACTCAGCCAGTCATCAGCATTTTCAGAGATTTGGTGCATTTCATTCCCATTGTTCATCTACATTTATAGCATGCCATTCTTTGAAGTATAATACCACATAAAGAATTTTAATAAAAGCATATTGTATAGGTAAATATATGTGTGCTCAGATTATGGTGTCCAATCTTTCTGAGGAGACAGATAACTTTATGGGAGTATTCTAAGGAAGTCACTGCATTTTTCTGTGGTGGTGTTGGTGGTGGTAATGGTGTGTGATGCGTGTATGCATGCATGCATGTTGGCAAAAACTGAAGGAATAGGTTTTAATAGAAAACCATCTTTCCTGTACTATGGAAAAGAAGATAGGTTGGAAGCTGCTTAAATTACTAATCAAATACTACCTGAGGGTCCATACCAGGCACATGAAACTTATGAAACTGGTTTGAATGATCCAGGAAAACTGTATATTTGGGCCTGATTATGTGTTCCCTGGAAAATCTTTTCTGTATCTTTCTTATTTTTACCAAATGCCCTAAAGGTAGATTCTGGATTGATTCAGGGAATCTATGAGTTCCAAATCTATTTTAATAAAAACATTTCCAGTCCTGAGCAAGTCAGGGTTCAGTGACAAGCTAGCCCTTATCTGGGTGAGGCAGTCAGTACAGAGGCACCTCGTGGATTTCATCAGCAGTGGGAAGGAAAGGGTGGGGATGGAGCCTCATGATCAGTTTGGTCTCTTCTTTCTTCTCTCTAGAGACCCAATTAATCATTTCAATCTTTCCATATCAAGATCTTAGCAGATTTTCTCTCGAGAGGACAATTTCCCAGGAAGTTTCCAAAGCCTGATATCCTAAACCAAAAACACAGAAACCCAAGCCCCCCACCCACCTCTTATTATCACAACAAACATGTACCACAATAGGATGGTTTAATTTATTTTACATATGGAAGATTTTATTAAGTTTAAAGTAGATGGGTACACAGTTCTTTCCTGCAGCTGCAGTTTATGACGAGGGTAACCCAAAACACATGACCACATGATAAAATAACGTAATGGAGTGCTTCAAGAATTCTGAGCGGATAGAAGGTTGGAAAGCAATCCTTTGTGTAAATAAGAGCTGGTCTCACATAATGGTAGATGCTTGTAGATCTACAATCCAAAGAAACATGCACTTTCCCCCAGGATGTCATTTTCAGCATAATAAACATGATTCCAAATGCTTTTATACAAATATTGTCACATGAAAAGTCTGGACGCCTGTCATCCTCTAACACCATCTACTTGGACAAAATTTAAACCTGGAAATCATTGGAGGGGCTGCTTTTTATGAATGTAAATTCAAGAAATATTCCAGCATTTCTCTTCTTGATCTTGCTGTTAGGTTATCGACCAACTCACTTCCTTCTGACGTTAGCCCAACTGGAGGAAACTTCTTAGATAACTTTTGCAGGTGTTTCATGTTCCTGAAGCTCATTGACTTTTTTCTGGCTCATCTAGATGCACATCTTCAGGCCCTTCAGACAGGAAAAACATGTAGCACCATCCCCTCTATCACCACCAGGGATCTGCTCCAGCACTTAGGAAACCTTTGCAGAATGTTCTTTTTTTGCTCACAAGTATAGTCCCCTGACAATGCACAAAATGCTAAGAGATAAAAATGTCATTTTGGAAAATATTTTGGATGGCATACACACGAATTTAACTAAGCATGAAATAGTGTAGTTTACTAGGAAGAGGAAATGCTGTTGAGTTGGCAGGCTTGATTCATGGTCCTCACCCTTCCATTCATCAGCTGGGGCAACCTGGACAATTCACTTGACATCTGTAAGCCTCCTGATCCCCCTAATATTAAAATGGACCACGAATATCTCCCCAAACTCCTCACAGCGTACTTCTAAGAAATGGATTACTTGAATTATTTATTGGTATACAATGATTGGATACTGTGTTGAAGAAAGAGTAAAGAGTTACTGAGTTACTTCTTAGGGAATATTTGATAAAATCAGTGATCTGAGGCATAGGGAAGAGAACTCAACATTTCTCATGGTTACACAGTGGATGTATGTTTAAGATAAAAAAGAGTAACACAAACAATTGTTTGGACTAGATACTCACTATAATATTTTCCATTATATCTATGTGGAACCAGTTTATAGAACATGACAAGAGTATTTTTTCTCCAAAACTTTGCCTTCAAACATTTTCTGTCTGGCTGCCAGTTTCTTCCTCAAAGATATCCCAGGCAGATCCTTCCACTGATTGCTTATTTTCGATTTGAAAATGACCAGCTCACTCCATTCTAAAACTTCAGTCTCATATTGAGCTTAGTAGGAACTCCTCCTCTGAGCTCCCAGTGCTGGGCCTTGGCTGGAAGGGTTTTAGATAGGCAGAGGGCTTTTTCCACTTCTTTCATATTATCCTCTTCCAGGTTCTTTTTTTAAAAATATATATTTTATTGCATTTTAGGTTTTGGGGTACATGTGAAGAACATGCAAGGTTGTTGCATAGGTACATACATGGCAATGTGGTTTGCTGCCTTCCTCCCCATCACTTATATCTGGCATTTCTCCCTATGTTATCCCTCCCCAACTCCCCACACCCTGCTGTCCCTCCCCTAGATCCCCCCCGAAGACCCCACTGTGTGATGCTCCCCTCCCTCTGTCCATGTGTTCTCATTGTTCAACGCCCGCCTATGAGTGAGAACATGCGGTGTTTGATTTTCCGTTCTTGTGTCAGTTTGCTGAGAATGATGGTTTCCAGGTTCATCCGTGTCCCTACAAAGGACACGAACTCATCATTTTTTATGGCTGCATAGTATTCCATGGTGTATATGCGCCACATTTTCTTTATCCAGTCTACCCTTGATGGGCATTTGGGTTGGTTCCAAGTCTTTGATATTGTAAACAGTGCTGCAATCAACATTCGTGTGCATGTGTCCTTATAATAGAATGATTTATAATTCTTTGGATATATACCCAGTAATGGGATTGCTGGGTCAAATGGAATTTCTATTTCTAGGTCCTTGAGGAATCACCACACTGTCTTCCACAATGGTTCAATGAATTTACACTCCCACCAACGGTGTAAACGTGTTCCTATTTCTCCATATCCTCTCCAGCATCTGTTGTCTCCAGATTTTTTAATGATCGCCATTCTAACTGGCATGAGATGGTATCTCAGCGTAGTTTTGATTTGCACTTCTCTAATGACCAGTGATGATGAGCATTTTTTCATATGCTTGTTGTCCTTATATATGTCTTCTTTTGTAAAGTGTCTGTTCATATCCTTCGCCCACTTTTGAATGGGCTTGTTTGTTTTTTTCTTGTAAATCTGTTTTAGTTCTTTGTAGATTCTGGACATTAGTCCTTTGTCAGATGGGTAGATTGCAATTTTTTCCCCCATTCTGTTGGCTGCTGATTCACTCTAATGATTGTTTCTTTTGTTGTGCAGAAGCTCTGGAGTTTAATTAGGTCCCGTTTGTCTATTTTGGCTTTTGTTGCCAATGCTTTTGGTGCCAGGTTCTTTCTTTTTATTTAGTGTCTGGGCTTAGGGAGAAGGAACAAGGTTGGGGGTGCCTGGGGACAGACAACTCTGATAGAATAGGTATCTTTGCAGTCAACTCTCTGTTGACTATTGCTGCTCCTCCCCAGAGGCCCTGTGCATACATAAAAACAAACGTCTGCTCTGTCCTACAGCTCATGGAAATATTTTTCCAGAGGCCCCTTGGGGATGGGTCTTTCCACTACACAGTTCTCAAATGTGAAAGATATACTTCAGTTTGACCCTACTTCAAAGACTGTCTTTGGTGGTGGACCACACAACCTCTCGTTGCCAGGGATCCCTCACCCAATAGGCAGCCATCATGGGTGGGGCAATAGCCCAACCCCAAGTACCTTTCTTCACGTCCATTGGACTCATGGGAAACCCAAACATCCTGGCCACACCCCAAGTGTGTGCTCATTGGTCTCTGCCTTCTTCTCTCCCTTCAGTGATTGTCCTGTCCCTAGATCCAGAGAAGAAACCAGCAAGTCTGTTATGTAAGCAAATAGCTGACTATGGAATAATATTCCACCCTCCATATCTGAACCTTTCTCATCACTTGGCTTAAAATGTAGGTGTCCTCTGATGATTCTCCAGTGCATTTCCAGACTTCTGCCTGTAAAGGTTGAGGAAGTTGGTGAGGAGATTGCAGCTGTATGGGACCTCCCAACTCATTAAGTTCTGTAGAGTTTGTGAATAGAGTGTGAGAACACTTTATGCTTGTTATTTTCACCCTAGGGTCTTTTTCTGCTCAAATGTGCTGTTGAGTCCTGTTGGTGAGTTTTTCATTTTGGTTATTGTACTTTTCAACCTCAGAATATCTATTTGGCTTTTTTTTTCCCCAGTAATTCCAAGCCCTTCATGAAGTGTTCTCTATTTGGCGAGACATTGGTTCTTTAGACATGATTTCTTTTAATTCTTTGAATATATTCAAAATTGCTGATCAAAGTCATTGTCTAGTGAGGCTCAAATCTGGGCTTCCTCAAAGACAGACAGCTTCTGTTGACTGCTTCCCACATCTACCCCCACCACAGTGTATGAGCCACACTTTATTATTTGTCAGTCTATAATTTTTTGTTCAGAACTAGACATTTGAAATAATATAACATGGCAACTCTGGAAATCAGATTTTTTCCCTTCTCTAGGATTTACTGTTATTGCTACTTTTTATTTTGTTGTTTGTTTAGTAACTTTCCTGAACTAATTATGTAATGTCTGTATTCTTTGTCATGTGCATGGACACTAAAGTCTTTGCTCAGTTTAGTGGTCAGCTATGACTAGACAGAGATTTTTTTAATGTCTGGAATTAATAAGTCTTCCAGTCTCTGCTAAGGGGCATTTTGTGCATGATGGGTCATACCTGCAACACTCAGCAAAGCAGCTTAGAACTTGACCTTATCCTTTACTTCCTGTTTTGCACAGAGCTGTAAGGTTAGGCAGAGATGAGAACTTGGTGCCTTCTTAGGTCTTTTTGGAGCATGTGCACAGCCCTAGGCATGCACACAGCCTTACACATGCGTGTAGCTATCCAGATTCTCGGAAATATGTCAGAGTCTTTCAAATCTCTCTACGGACATCTCATTCTCTAGCTTTTTCTTTTCAGTTTTTTTTTGTTAGTATATTATTTGCCCTAAATTTTACCTACTGCCTGAGTAGCTGAGATGTTTAGCAATCACCTTTAATTGTTTTAGACAAACACTCCAGGGAAAATTCTGTTTGCACTGTGTGAGCTCTGAGTCAGGTCAAATAAAGACAGTCTCATGAGTGGGGCCTTCCAGGGAACCATCAGACAGGTAGACAGTTCTATGGAAATGAAGCTCTGAAGGAGGTCTAACTCTGATCTTTTCCCTCCAGTGGCTGCTAAGCTGCTGGTTTTTACCACAATTATGGATTGTTGGTTTTCAAGGTTACCACAAAGCTGGGGGGCAAGGATAGAAATAGTGCAAATTAAGATGCCATAAGTCTTGCTTTTCTTACTGAGATTCAGTCATTTTTGAATACTTTCTTTATTCTTGCATTTTTTTGGTTAATTTCCATAGTTCTGAAAAAGTTGATTCTGAAGATGTTTTGCTAGTGTTCTCATTTCTCCTATAAAGGACAGAGTTTTTGGAAGTCCTTCCTTTTGCCATTCAGTTTGACCTTGGGGTCTTTAGCAGTAACTCTGACACAAGAGAAATGGATTTCTTCAACAGCCTGTACATATACTTAGCACATATCTGTCTTCATTCAGTTATTTAAAAGCAAACAATCCTCTTTACCTTTATTCATGTGGTCCTTTTGGGAGAGCAGCTTGTGGTCGTAGGTAACAAATAATATTGCTTGGCAATTTTATTTATGAATATCATATTTATACTTCAGTCAACCACTATAATAGTTCTAAACTATGGTTTTCACACTATATTAAACTTGTCGCTCTTTGAAATGGCATCATCTTGCATTTGGAGTACAAATCTAGACTTGGTAAACGTTTTCTTGTGGATCTGCCCTAAGTAGTCCCTGAATCCCCTAACGATCATAGTGAAATCAAAGCCTTGGTGTAGCATCTTTAACCTTACTGCTGTCTACACTCCTTCTAGGATCCCTGAGCTTTCGGTCTAACTGATATACACAATACATATCACTGGTTCTGGTTCCCCTACACGTGTTTATTTCCCATGCATTTCCTTCTTATAGTTTGGCAGAGTATGAGAAAAGGAATAGAGCTCTATGTCAACCTGTGGGTATAGTCTGAATGTTCTAGGAATATCAAAGTTATTTTAAGGATTTCTCTCTTAGGCAAAAACTTAGCCCAAGACACAACCCTTTAGGAGATCCTAGAGATGACTCCAGGTGAAGAGATCAGATGGGCTGCCATTCTATAGGATCCCAGCTCACCATTCTTTACTGCCTTTGCTTTCATTCTGGTGGTAGCGACTACTTGTTTACCCACATCTGGGCCTTTTCTTCCCTGGAACTATGAGAGGACGTACACTTAACCAATACCGTTGCCACTGGGCAGAGAGATGTAACTAGTAATGACCAATAGGCTTTGGGCAGAAGTAACTTGCATCATTTCCAAATTGGGAAACTTTATTGCCATTGTGACACCTCACAGCATTCTTCCTACTGATGTTATGACCAGTGATGTTCCATATGTTGTTATCTCTACTAGCCCAGGTCCCAGAGGCAGGATAACATAGAATAACATCCTTCATGGGCATCTGCTATTTATGAGGCACAATACAAAAATAAACTTCACTGTGTTATGTGACTAAGTTTTTGGTGTTGATTGTTAATGCAGCTTAACCTGCACTAAACTGACTTGTCTCATGATTTTAAGCTTGGCTCACCTATGGTCCTCTGGCTAGACCACCTGCATCATTTTGATAACATATGTCACATTCATCAGCATCTTTGTGCTTATTTGATGCTCAGTGAAGGGAGGTAAAGACCTCATATTTTTTTTTTTCTCTGTGAGTCTCACACTAATATATAAAGCTATGAGCAAGCCAAATTTTACTATCATTTTCTCTCTTTCTCCCAAAAGAGATTTATTTGACATAGACTCAACTAGCTAAAATTTAACTTATAAGAATATATACATACTAAGAGTTCCAGTGCCTCGTTATAACTTCAGCAAACCACTATCATCTTGGGTTTCCTTTTGCTACTCTGTAAAGCAAAGACAAGAGATATTTCCCAAGGTGGCTAGGATAATGTGTGTGTGTGTGGGGGGGTGGGGGTGTATAACTAAAAGGATGTTAGGGAAAATGTTGTATATTTTGCATAAAGTGAGCTATAATTGAAAAAGGCACTCCAGTCAAAGGAGTGGTCCAGAGAACTATGGACCTTCAGATGATGCTGGAATCTGTTATTTATTTTCCCACATTTATTACATGCTAAAGCTGTTTGGATATTCATTCTCCATTGAGATATTTGGCCCCAGCAGTAGTGAAACACAGACTTGCTACACTTATTTACTTACTGATTTAAGAGTAGCAGCTAATCCAGTAAGAAGAGGATGCTCTTATATTGGCCTGAGATGGCAATAAAATATTGTGTTTCTGCAAATTCTAAATGTTTTAATTTTAAAAATTTTTATTATTTTGTTTATAAAGCAATGTCCACTTTTTTATTAAAATAGTAATACATTTATGCAATGTTACAATAATAATTGCTATAGTTAGAAAATCTGTCCCTTCCAAAACTCACGTTGAAACTTAACGCTCAACATGGCAGTGTTGAAAGGTGGGTCTTTTAAGAGATGATTGGGTTACAAGGGCTCTGCGCTCATGAAATGGATTAATTCATTTATCAATTAATGGATTAAAGGGTTAACTGATTAATAGGATTTTGTGGGAATGGGACTGGTGGCTTTATAAGAAGAGGAAGAGAGGCCTGAGGTAGCATGCTTAGCCATCTTACCATGTGACTTTATAAACAATCAAATGTGTCCTCTTGAAGTATGCCTTGGGACTCTGCAGAGCCCCCACCAGCAAGAAGGCCCTCACCAGATGTGGCTACTCAACCTGGGACTTCTCAACCTCCATAACTGTAAGAAATAAATTCCTTTTTAAAAAAATTAATTACCTAGTTTCAGGTATTTTGTTATAAGCAACAGAAAATGGATTAAGATAATAATGAAGCTTATAAAAGGATACACAGGGATAACTACATTTCATCTCACTCCAGGTATCCAGGTCCCAGGAGCAATCCTTACTACCATTACACATTATATGCATACACAAGTATAATATATGATACATACAATGTTTAAAACCTACCCTTCCCATATTTATCAATGTAAATTAGAGAGAATGTACCCAGTATTCTTGACCTTGCTTCCTTAACCTTGACTTTTTAAACTTAACAATGTGATCTTGGTCATTGCTCCTCTTTAGTCTATATAGATTTACCCATTCCTTTTAATGGCTAAATAATATTTCATTGTATATTTAGGACCTGGCTTATGGTGCAGATGACCAAGCTGGAAAGCTGTAGGTGGGTCCCGCTCAGAATTATAGCATGCACAATACCCATTTTGATAGCACAGTTATGCTACATTAATAAACAATCTCCAGATGACAGACATTTATGCTTTTTTCAGTTTGAGGGTATTGTAGACAATGCCATTGAAGATCTTGCTCTACCTTTGCATACATGTGCAAGTATATCTAAAAAATAGGCCAGGCATGGTGGCTCATGCCTGTAATCCCAGCACTTTGGGAGGCTGAGGTGGATGGATTACTTGAGGTCAGGAGTTCAAGACCAGCCTGGCCACCATGGTAAAACCCCATCTCTACTCAAAATACAAAAAAAATTGGCTGGGCTTAGTGGTGCATGCCTATAGTCCCAGCTAATAGGGAGGATGCGGCAGGAGAATAGCTTGAACCTGGGAGGCAGAGGTTGCAGTGAGCCAAGATCATGCCACTGCACTACAGCTAGGGTGACAGAGTGAGACTCAGTCTCAAGAAAACAAAACAAAAAAGTCTTAGCAATCAAGTGCTGAAAAAGGTATGTATATTTTTGTTTACTTTGAATAAACATTATATACAATCAAATCCATCCTCCTTAAGTATTCAGTTTGTGTATATCCATGTTACCATCAACACAATTCAGATATCAAATATTTGTGTTTTAATAGGCTTTATTATTACTTAGGTGTGGTAAGGCTGACAGAGCAGGAAATGACTGCCATTGAAAAGACAGTTTATTATACTCACAGTTTTCAAGAGAGGGAGTACATTTCACACTACTGGGGAGTCACCTGGGGAAGCACTGAGGGTAAGGTAATGAATGAAGCCAGGGGAAACGAGAAAGAGGAACTGTGGGCCTAAGCCTTTCTCATGGTTTCCTCAGGAAGCACAAGGGAGGAGAAATGACCTTTGGTTGTTAGAGAAGGGAATGTAGATTACGGATTTGTTGGTTTGTATTTAAAGTGACTTAGGTATTTAGAGCAAAGTGTGTTTGTCATATGCATACAGGGCAGATGTTAAGGCATCAAATTTACAGATGGTAGAAGCACGGCTAATACAAATTCCATCACCACAGACGTTCTCTCACAACTTTTTGCAGAAAATTCCTCCCCAAACCCTGGCTCTAAGCAATCACTTACTTGCTTTTTATCATCATAGTTTCGTCTGTTCTAGAATTTTACAAATGGGATCATGCAGTGTGTACACTTTTGTGCCTGGTTTCTGTTTCTCAGCATAGTTTTGAAATTTATTCATACTATTTTGTTATCAATAGTTTCTTTATTTTTTATTGCTGAGTAGGATTCCATTGCATGAATATACCACAATTTGTTAATCTATTCATCTCTGATAGACATTTGAATTCTTTCTTGCTTTGGGATATTACAAATGCTCTTGAAAATATCTTTGAGGGGCACAGGTGTACATTTCTCTCAGGAAAACACCCAGGCATGGAATTTCTGGGTGTGTGTTTAACTTTGTGATAAACTGCCAAATGGTTTACAAAGTGATCATGCCATTTTATACTCACAGCACTGTATGAGAGTTCCAGCTGCTCCAAATCTTTGCCAATACATAATATGGTCAGTTGGGATGTAGATTTTGATAAATATTATGCTCCACATGTATATCAGATGCAACATTTTTAGTTGTTTAAACCAACATCTGTTTCCATCCCCTTTATTTCTTGCCTCTCTCCATTAAGCTAATACATTCTCAGTCTCTCCTGCATCTATGAGTGTTCAATTATATCACAGTTCTAGCCAGTACAGTGTAAAACAAAGTCTGCTGCGACCTATTTAGGTAAGCTTTTATTTACCTAATACAGGAAGAGATGTGTCAGCACTATTTCCTCTCTCTCTCCTTGCTTCTTACTAACTTGAATGCAAACATGGTTCCTTGGGCTGTGATATGCATCTTGCCACAGAGAGAGGGAATGGCTAAGGGAACTATAACAGATAATGGAAGCAGTGAGCGACCAAACCAGAAGGCACCTACCTTTAAACTTCTAATTAGGTGAGAAAAGTAAACCTGAAGTTATTTAAGCCATTGTGCCCCAGGTACTCTCTTACTTGCAGAATATTGGACTAACATATTTTTTATGTGTTTATCATTCATTAAACAATACAAAAGGAGGTCAACAGCTGGTACCTCTACTGCACGGTTTTCATCTTTAGAATTTTGTTCTTCTAATACACATTTACTTAATTATAAGTGAACTTGGAACTTCATTTGTGTAAAAGCTATTCATTGTCTTTTCTGTTATATGCCTATATACACCTTTTGGATATTGATTCATAAAATTCTTTATATCTCAATAAACTCAGCTCTTTATCTGCCATATTTTTCATTTGTTTCTCAACTTTGTGTAGGTAGGGTTTTTGCTGATCAGAAATTTTCGTTTTGGTATAACTTGCTTTAAAATTAGATATCCTATATTCATGTTGTTTTTGCTCTTTAGTAGTTCTATGACTCAGGGACTTTTCTACACTCAGTTATCTATCATTATTAATATGGTGGGAAATCCTTCCTAGGGTTCCTTTGGGGATAAAATAAGTTAATACATACATGATATTACATTATTGACTGCATATAATGAGCATGCAAATATGAGCTTCCACTGTTATAATTTACAATTATGCTATTTATCTCATTATTAGGATTCAAATTGTTTCTTTTTATGTCTTTTAGAGTTTCTGTCTTGCTTGGAAATTTGTTTTAACTATAAAGTTATGTTTTAAAAGAATCTCATCTTTTGAAACATTTCTTTTACTATTTTTAAGAAAAATTTTGTTGCAGTTAAAGAACAGAGTTGTAAATGGAAAAGAGCAAAAAGAGTAAAGCGTTTTTCTTTGGATAGCAGACTAAAAGGTGTATATTAAAAATACTTTTACCTGACATTTTTGTAGATGGTTGGAATAACATACAAAGATACAAGATATAAGACTCTATGCTTTCCAGTGACTGGGGAACTTGCTTGGGTAGCAGATGTGAATGTAAAAGGTGTTAGAAAATATCTGCTGTTTGATTGATAGGTTCTTATAAAATGAAATGAGATGTATGTGGTACTGAGTTGAGCATGGGAAGGAAAGCATGCCGTGGATATCCTCTCAGGTAGCAATACCCTCTAGGAACCACGCAGTGGAAAAGCCTAAGACAGATGATATAATTAGAGTATTATAGCAACTATTTGCAAAGTGCCATGCTTATTACTTTGTAAATATATATTATAGGACAGACCCAGTGCAATCAGATTGTTCTGGACTCAAGTCCCAGCTCCTTTACACCCTGGGTTAGATGACCTTGGGGGGAGTTAATTGCCTTCAATAAACCTCAATGTTTTTTTTCCTATTAAATGGGATAAATATGAGTTCCTATGTCATCAGGTGGTTGTGATGATTGAACAGGATCATGCAGTGCACTTAGGACAGCACCTCTTCTAGTATACACTAAGCACCCAAGAAAGGTTACCTGTAATTATTATCTAGACAACATCATTAGGTAGGTATTATCACCCTCATTTTGTGGTTGAGGACAGTGATGTCCAGAGAGCTTAATTAGTTTTCCCAAGTTTATCCAGCTAGCAAGTTGTGCTGGGATTTGAACCCCTTTCTACCTGACTCCAAACCCCACAATCTTTCTATTTATCAAAGTACTTTATACCTTACAGATTGTATGCCTTCTCAGTTCATTGGTATGCACAGTATTTAGGTCATCTTCCTAAGGAAAATCATACCTGAAGTCACAGAGAAGACACTTTCTTCGTTTTTCCTTTGTGTGAAAATGTGGCTCCCCTATGGCTTCATCTATACGTTATAAACAGGTATGTGGATCATCCTTCTATGAGAAATCATACCTAAAGCACTAAAAACACTGCCTTTCTTCAGTTTATGGAAAGGCTGTATTCATATTTCCAATCTTTTCTAAAAATGTGGCTCCTCTATGACTCCATCTGTAGGATACATACAGATATGTGGTAGGTCCAAGTTGGTCTCCCAAGATCAAATTGTGTCTCCTTTTTGGTGGTCTCTACTAAAACAATTTGTTTTAGTTTATGAAATCATTCAATGCCATTATCAATTGAGCTTAAAAATGTTATCAAAAATTTAAATTATTATTAACAGAAAAATCTAAGAACTATGGACAATCTGCTTAGTGTGGGCTTGTCTTTCTTTCAACGGCTATATAAGGGTGGGAATTTCATTTGTTTTAACCTACATGAAATTAGAATTTTACAGGACATGCCAAACAAAAATCAGCATTTTTCTCAATCCTATTTCCATTTTAGACTGTAATTTTGCTTTGACTTACATTTTAATAAAGTTGGCATTTTTACCTCTTCCACATCTGGAAAATTTCCACTTGGCTTTGTCACATTGTGAACTGAAATAGTAATTCAGTTGTACTGAATTTGCTTTGAAGACTAAACCACCACTTTTGCATTTTTCTCCTTTATGATTTACTGGTTTTCAAGATGTGTCAGGAAATATAGAAATATAGGTATACATATATTGTATACATGTGTATATATATATATATATATAGTATATGTATGTGCATATGCACAACTGAAGTTAAAACAAAGCAAGAGTTGCATGCATGGTTGAACTTACTGTTAATTTAGTTTATTTATACAGAGTAGCTCTGAGAAGTGAGAAGCTGAATAAAAGCAAATTTAAGATGGAGAAATAAATATATATATATATATATATATATATATATATATATATATGTAGGTTGTTTAGAACACAATTGTTTCCATCCCTTCACTGCTTTTGGAAAATAAGTATTATTTCAATTTGTTCAATATTTAAGTTTAAGAAGAATATATTTTGTTAAATCAGTAACTCTGGTAAATCCACTAGATACTATACATCAATGTGACTTAAATGTTTGAAATAAATGACAGCAATTCAAGAAATCTAAAGCATCCTACTGTTTTAGTACCTTTGAAAGTAAAGGGGAATGTAATTTGCCAGTCAAGAATAGCCACTCTGCCATTTTGTTTGAGGGTGAGAGCATGGTAGGGTGGCCAACCATTCCATTTGCTTGGGATTGGGGAGGTTTCCAAGATGCGGGACTTTCAGTGCCCAGGATTTTCCTGGGCAAACCACAATGAGTTGGTTAGCATACAGCAGGGAAACCTGTCTTGGGTGTTACAAATTGCACCCATCTGGATTTGTTATTGGAACACATGACTGTCCTTCAAGTACCCAGAACTGAGATCATCCCTGGAAATATTCACAGTGTCTAAATGGAGGAAAAAATCCTGAAGCCTAAATAAAATCTTAAATGTTTTAAAAGGTTATAATGAATGCCTTTTGTAGTTTGATTTCTCCAGAATAGTCAGGATATTAATATAAACAAAACATTTTCTAAAATTCAATTAAATAAAATCAACTACCCCTAAGATAAGTGTCAAGTCTAAAATGAACATCAACTTAGTGCTTTGCCGTGAGGGAAAGTGAGATGTTTATATATGTTGAAAATGCAATATTATGTTAAGAAGGCAATTTAGAAAGTAGCTTCTTTTATTTTCATAAGCATTGAGTTCTCTAAGATAATAGGATGCCCATTTTACATGAAAAAGTCACCAGAGGGTAATATTCTAGTGTCAAGTTCCGAAAAAACTATACTTGAATCTGCCACTGTTGCCTATATTCAGCTACATCTAGAATTGGGGACTACCTTGAAACGTGTCTTATGTAAAGCAAAAGCCTCTAAAAAGAAGATATTTATGCTCACAGATAAAATATTAAGTGCTTTTAAAATGACTAGACACCTCTCTTATCTCTTGTTCACAATTGGCCATAGTGAACAAGTTCTCAACCAGAACATTGGTTGAGGAAAGTGTTCTGGTTGAGAACTCTTCCATCTACTTTTAAGTTGATTACACTGCTAGACAATATGAACAGATGAAGGACGAGAGGGGCTTGGCCTAACTCTCTCCTTTTCATTCTGTGAGTCAGGGTATATAACTCAGATGTCGTCTGAGCCATGCTTTCCCTTTTGATTCTCATTAAGTTGGTTGGTATCTCCACCCCAATGACAGTGGAGGTCCTCCAGGGATTCATGGAGGTAGGAGGGGCTTGGGTTTCTTCTAGTTGTTTCTGACTCAAATTTCTGCTTCTGATGAATTAGACTGGTGTCTTGATCACCTCACCTTACTGAGTTTATCATCTTTGGTGACCACAGGCTTGTGCCACTCACATGTCCCTTTATGAGAACTTGCCACCAGGAGTATGGTTAGCAGACAGCCTCTAGTTCTTGCCCATACAGCTCCCCTGTGGCATTTATTCCCTGAAGTCATTCCCAGCCAATGACTGGGCACAGCAGAGGACTAGAGAAGACCCCTGTCTGATGTGGATTCCTCTAATGGGCAAGCTTTGTTCAGCGGCTCCCCATTAGACAGGCCAAGATGTTCTTGTAGCTGCACTGAAGGTTAGGAGTTTTCTGCCCCAATCTTCCTTCCTTTCTTCTTTCCCTCACAGGTGTCAGAGTTGCATCATGGATTAATGACTCTCCCTGACTCCCCCTGCTTATCTTTCACTGGCACTTTCTCTATCTGCGCATGTGCTTCTTAGAAGAGCCAAACTGACACACAGAATTTTCTTATTTACCTGTGCTAGACACCACTAAAAGTACCAATGACACAAAGTTCTGTGTGTAGCAGTTTTTCACTGAAGGTTGGAGGCAAAGGATAGTGGTCCCTGTTACACCCCAAATGATATGAAACTGAATCTTTAGCATCTCTGCCTTAAAATACTTTGCTTATACCCCAAGCTTGGAATTTCTCATGAAGTATCTTTCCATAGGCTCCAACTTCTTGTCGTGCCTTTCACGTTCCCAGCCTTGTATCATTTCTACGATCTCCATTCTGTACTCAATATTTGCTGTGCTCCCTAGATTCTTGTTAACATTTAAGCCATTGGGATATCATCTGCTACAGCTCAAGAAATCTATTATTTCTCTCCCTAAAACTGTCATGCCAGAGTAAAAAATGACATTTTTTTCAGACCTATTGTGCATTATTAAGGATAAAGAACCACAAATCTCATATTTACAGATAAAAAAAGGGATATAATTTCCATAACTGTATACGACAAGAAAGTATTTCTTCATTCTATGAAGCCATAAGAAAAAGAAAGAAAGAAAGAAAGAAAAGCATTAAATTGGGTTAAACCAGTGGTATTGTGGTAATGATTTTATACATTTGGGATTTACTACTGTAGGATACTCTTTTATTTGCCATAAAACCACCTAAGCATCTACTGACACTTGCTAGTTCCAATGATGTAGAATATGGAAGAGATAAACTAGCTGTTCACTTAACCCTTTCTCCCCATTTGTTGGGCAGTTCAGTAGGATCTCATGTGGGCAAGAGTAATGTACATCACACCATCACCAGGCCTCGCTCATAAAATCCCCAATTTGTGGCTTCTCCACATTCTTTCTCCTTCTTTGACAATCATTGAAGATGGAAAAGTCGCATAGGAGAAGGATCATGGGACTCTGAAATTAGGTATAGAGAAAAGTATCCTCCCTATCCAGAATTTTGTCGACTTTTTACTGAGTGGTTACTTTTTCTTATTATTGAGTTTTAAGAGTTGCTTATATATTCTGGATATAAGTCCTTTATCAGATATATGACTTGCAAATATTTTCTATCAGTGTGTGCTTGTCTTTTGATTCTCTTAATGATGGCTGTTTTGAATTTGATGAAGTCCGTATTATCACTTTGTTCTTTTATAGGTCATATTTGGTGTTATATTTGCCTAAGTCAAGAGAAGAAAAATGTTCTGTTATAGAAGTTTTATAGTTTTCATGCCTTTACCTTTAGGCTTTACACTTTGATCTAGGATCCATTTTAAGTTAATTTTTGTATGTGGTGGTAGACACAGATAAAAGTTAATTTTTTGTATATGGACATAATGGTTCCATCACCATTTGTAGATCAGGCTACAGTTTCTCTATTGAATTGCTTTTGTATCTACATAAAAATTCAGTTGTTCATATGCATGTTGGTCTATCACTGATTCCTCTATTCTGTTTCACTGATGTATATGTTTATGTCAATACCACACTGTCTTGATTATAGTAGCTTTATAATAATTTTTGAAATTGGGTAGTGTTACACACTTTTGTTCTACTTTTCAAAGTTGTTTTGGCTAGTCTAGGTTCTTTGCATTTCCATATAAATTTTAGAATCAGCTCTTCAATTTCTATTAAAAAAAAACGGCTTGGGGCTGAGCACAGTGGCTCACACCTGTAATCTCAGCACTTGCAGAGGCCGAAGCAAGAAGACTGTTTGAGATCTAGGAGTTCACGACCAGCCTGGGGAACATAGTGAGACCCTGTCACTACAAAAAATTTAAAATAAATAGCCAGGTTGTGGTACTGCATAAATATAAAATATAAAATAAATAGCCAGGTTACCTGTGGTCCCACCTACTAGGGAGGCTGAGGTGGGATGATCACTTGAGCCAAGGAGTTTGAGGCTGCAGTGAGCCATGATTGCACCACTGCATTCCAGCCTAGGTGACAGAGCAAGAGCCTGCCTCAAAAACAAACAAACAATAACAACAAAAAAACCCCAGCTGGGATTTTGATTGGGATTACCTCAAGTCTACAGATCAGTCTGGGGAAAATAACACCTTAACAGTAAATTACATTGTTTTATTTTCCTATTTTACACCAACCTGCATTCCTAGGATTAACCTCACATAGTTATGATGTACTATGCTTTTTATATATTGTTGAATTTGATTTGCTAAAATTTTATCTAAATTTTTTTTGAGAAACACTGGTCTAGCTTCTTCCCTCAAATACACCTACTGCTTCTATGGTTGCTGTTTTTCTCTATGGAGTATGATGAACAGAACTGCAAAAAAATAAAAATAAAAAATGCCCACTAGTGCATTTAAGCACCTGTGAAAATTTAATTAGCTTATCAGGAGTTATCATAGGTTTTAGATTAAATATATTTAAACTTCAATTGAAATTCTATTTTTCAGTTACATAAATATAATTAGCACATGCCCCTTTCTTGCCTGTAACAAAGAGTTTCAGGAGCTGAGAGTTCACCTATAATCCCCAATTTCTTTCTGGCTTTCTATTTTCAGTTTCAGACTTTACAAAAGCAGCAGAAAACCCCACTTTTCAAAATCATGGCTAATGGGGTGTCTTCATATCCACACAAGACAGAGGAGTCGTGCTTCTAGTAGAGAGAATTAGAGAGCCTATCTACATATACTCTGTTAAACCTCATATGTGGGATCCGTTCACCTTTGAACACACAATTAGCCCAGTTCACACTTCAGGTAAACAAGGCTGTTATGCAAACTGGCAAGCTACAGAAATTCCAACACCTATAACCATCTAACCTCTTCTTACATGTCAAGCAAAACCTGGGACAACATACGGTAAGAGCAGAATTGGCTTTCAGATTTAGTTGTTTGTATTGCTATTTTCCAACCTTTTCTGAATTAGTGTTGTTGTATTTGACCGAGTGTAGAAAGTTATTACCAAGACAAAAGTATGCCAGATTGCAGGGTCATTTATTATGCCGGCGACCACAGAGGACTCACGTCTCTCCAACCTGTGGTGGCAAAAGGAGGGTGCCACGATTTTTTATACCCGAAAACCCACCTTGGGAGTGGGGGTGAGGGGCGGGGATGAGGATGAAAAGGTTTGGACATTCCAAGGGCTAGGGGATTCTGTGATTCACCTCCTGGGCGGAGACAAGGGCGGGGGTCTCCGGACATTCCAAGGGCTAGGGGATTCTGTGATTCACCTCCTGGGTGGAGACAAGGGCGGGGGTCTCCGGACATTCCAAGGGCTAGGGGACTTTTGTCATTCTGTTTGTTACCTCAGTGGTTTACAGAAGTCAAGATATACATTTGTTTACACATCGTCTGGGTGGTGATAGAAGTCACAGATTTTAGCAGTTACTGATAAGAAAAGGTAAGCAGCTTTACACAGTTTTGAAGAACAAACTAGCAGTTCTATTTACAGAGGCCAAGGACAGTAGTTATTGTGAGGAGAATGGGGCAGCCACTTCAACTTACTTAAAAAACAGTTTTGCATCTTATAAAATAGTGTTGCTCAGGTTCTGGCTCTAGGCCAGCACAATATCACAGTGTCATGGCTGCATAACACAGCCAATCAAACTAGCCCAAAGGAAAAGTAATATCTTCTGTTATCACTCACAAATTGTTTATGTTACAGCTAGACATTCCCCTCCCCCCCACTAGAACTCAACCACAGAAGCTAAGTAATAGGAGGCCTGGGAGAAGGGAGACAGCAAAGGAATGAATTAATGTTTATGGGTATAGGAAGAGGCTATCTGTCTCATCATAAGATAAAATGCAATCTAATCTAAAATTTCATTTTACTTATTTTTTACTATTTATTTGAGACAGAGTCTTGCTCTGTTGCCCAGGCTAGGGTGCAGTGGTGCAATCACAGCTCATCACAGAGCCTTGACCTCTCTACGCTTAGGTGTTCGTGATCCTCTCATCTCAGCCTCCTGAGTAGCTGAGACTACAGGCACGCATCACCACACTCAGCTTTTTTTTAAATTATTATTATTTTTAGCAGAGGTGAGGTCTCACTATGTTGCTCAGGCTGGTCTCAAACTCCTGGGCCCAAGTGATCCTCCTACCTCAGCCTCCTGAGTAGTTGAAACTACAAGCCTGTACCAACATGCCTAGCTAATTATTTTGGATTTTTTAGTAAAGGCAAGGTCTCACTATGTTGCCCAGGCTGGTCTTGAACTCCTAGACTGAAGTGATCCTCCCTCCTTGGACTCCCAAAATACTAGTATTACCGGCATGAGCCATGGTGCCCAGCAAAAATTTCCTTTTAGAAAACACTAAGTTTAGTACATTTGTGCTAAGAACCTTCAATGTTGACAGTCACAGTACCAAGCTAAAGTATTTAGGGCGTGGTAGCAATTTAATTCTGATGGTCTCAAGTACCTGTAAGGCAGCCTTTTTTGTTTTCCAATTTGTCTTCTGACAATCTTCTGAATGATCCCATATGGTGTTCAAAAGAGACCATAATTTAATATTTTGCAATCAACTTCAGCCATGGTTGAGTTAGAAGTACATTTCTAAAATGAATCCTGGCCCTACTGTTAGCACATTCTCTTTTTCCTTCTCTTGTTCTCTATTTACTATTCTTATATTTTGCAGAAATATAAGATAGTAAATTAGCAACAGTGTTGCTGACTGGGACATATTGCTAAAAAATCTCTGCACTATTTTTCATGAGTAAATATTTCTAAATTTATATGGGTTCTGGCATTACATGAAGATGAAACATTTCTCTATTTCTTATGATCAACATAATTTTAACTCAATGTGTATTCTTTCATTCAACATTTATTTTTTAATGCTACCTATGTGCCAAATGCAGAGTTTGTTTTTAAAATAGTAAATCCTTTGTTTGCAAATATAATTTCTTGTATTTATTCCTTAGACACCTGTATATGTAAGACGGTGAAAGCCACCTTACAACATTTCCATAAATACTTATAAACAATTTGAAAAATTGTGTGTAGGGCAACACTTTTTGTTTGCTGGACATTTGGTTCAATGGTTTCCTTAACTCTTTCTTACTTTCTATGATTTTTTACCATAGATAAATGCTTTTTCCACTCAGACAGGAAGTTGGTTGTGTTTTAAATAAATAAATAAATACAGACATACATGTGACCATTTTATAAATTTATATAGTTTTTGCATATTTTTGTGTGTATGTATGTATTTCATTCTGAAAGCACACTTGGCCATAATTATAAAAGAAATACATTACCAGAGACCACAATTTCTGTGTTGAATATTTCTTTTGCAAAATTTTCTGACCTATGACCCCCTGGAAGGAGGAAACACAGAAGGTCAGGAATGCTAGGCTGATATGTCTAATGATTCTCTCTTGTATTTGGAAGGCAGGATGCATTGTGAAAAAACATTCTTCAACCAGAACAGTCTGGGCTACAAAAAGCAGTAGAGCATGGGATACTGCCCATTTTCAGCAAATGAAATTTGAAAGAAGGATTTCAGAAGTAATCGGGACAACATGCCCAGCGCCTCAGACCAGTGTTTAAATAAATGCCAGTGGTGTTTAAAGTGAGACTGTTTGGAAGGCCAAAAGCCTCACATTCAAATTTTATTGCAAAGGGAGCAGTCTTAAGTCACATGCAAAAAATTATGTTTAGGTATCTGAATTATCTGTGTCTAAGCCCCTCTCCATTTCACAGTTAACAAAGATCCAAAAGAAGTAAGGTTTCTGCCCTTATCCTCCTCTCATTGCATTATTTATTATCACTTGAAGCAATATGATGCTGCTAATCCTATGACTGTACAGCCTGACGTGTCCCATAGGAAATACTCCCAGGGCTAGAGTCTGCCAAGGCTAGGCTAGTCTTAACAATCTACAATTGGCAAGTCATTCATTTGAGATATCAACCAAGATGAGCCAAAACACAGCAGAGATTTCTGATCATCAGTCAGGAAGAAAGAGAAGAGAACGCTCAAAGAAAGTCTCAAGAGGAAAAATGGCTCACTGAATGGCCATGGACTCAAGTCCCATAATCTTTCCACATCTCAGTATCCTTCCTTGTATAATGGTAGAGTCACACTGGAAAATTCTGGTATCCTTTTAGTTCTAAAAACCTATGAATTGAAGTATACATATGTATATTTCGAATGACATCAGTGCCTTAACCAGACTCTAAATCTGACTGAGCATCCTTTAAAGGTGCACCCCTTGTGTTTTGTTTTACTAGTTTCACCATGTTAAAAAGAAAAGATTCCATTTAGAAACCAACTAGTAAGCATAAAATTTAAAAATGTGGTGAAAGTTGTCAGTAGATATCCATTTATGTGTCAAAAGGTGGTGAAAGCAATTGTCCAATTTGTTAACACCTCATTTTTGTATTCAGCCCCTCCATAAATACCTTTCTCAAACCTCAGAAAGAACAAGAACAGAATATATGTAAGCTGGGCTTACTGAATGAGTCAAAAGCCTTGTCAGAATATATGAAGCCTTGAAACCATAGATTCTCAGTAAGTGACACTCAAATGTATTCCAACCCTGCAGTCTTCCATTTAAAGGAAGCAGTTCTTATTACGTCTTGGGCTTGCTTATTTGTTTGTTTTGCTTTGTTTTAATTTACTGAAGTTTGCCCACATTTGGCAAATGTCTATATAGTAGAGGGGAGAGGGAAAGAGATGGAATGGGAATAAGGAAATAAACTTGCCATAGGAGGGGGAGCTCCAGAAATATTTTCTACACAAGTTTCCGTAAGCCAATGGTAATAAGGACTCACCACATGCCAGGCAGTGGGTGAGGCCTACAAGGCACCATGCTAGATGGACATCAAAGAGAGAGGGATGAAATACAGCCACTTGGCAGATGCTCCCGAGTTAAAAACCCTTTTGCACTGGCTTGAGAGAGGCTGTTGTCCCCTGGAGAGGCTTTGGCATGGCCAGAAGAAAACATCAAAGACACTCCAGACTTCAAATCCCCTCCAAGGGTGTAATCAGCGGGACAGGAAATGGGAAAGTCATTCTAGAAGGGATTTGGAAGGGAAGGGGCTTATCAAAGGATGCCCCTCACCCTGCACATGAGCTCTCACCATGTGTACAGTTAACAGACATGATATGGTGAACAGCTTGGCACCCAGTCAGTAGCAAGTCTTACCCTAGCCCCCGACCAAGAAAGTGGGGATAAGGCAACACAAGAAAATATAATTTAATAAGGATGTTTTGTCGTCTTCATGGTCGACTTAATAGTCTGAAAGGATACTATGGAACAGGGAAGCTTGCATTCTAAAACAACAGAAACACAAATAACCAAAGACAGAAGTCCAAAGACCAAAGTCAACGAAGAGAAAATGAACAAATAGTGTTTGCCTGAAATAATATCTGGCGTGCTAAACTGAAACTCCTGGTAACCCAGCAGGGTTGCTTCATGCTTATAGTACCTCAATATGACCAGGGAACCAAAAGTTGCCAACAAACACAAGGAAAGGCTTTTAATTCCATGTTTCTGGGAAATAATGACAGACTATGAAATCTGTCCATGTGCAGAGCCCAAACACGACTGAAGTTTCATTTGCGGCCTGCCATTGAAGTGGGACCATAAAAACTACGTCAGCCAAGCTGTTTTTTAAAGACAAAGGGCTCCTACAAAAACAAGGAATAGAAACTTCCTTGAAGAGATGGGAAGGTGAAAGCAAATGTATGGGATACTGTGGATGTATATTGATTGATTAAACCAAAGAAGGGAGAAACGCATATCATGTACGTATATATTTGTACACGCACGCACACACACACACACACACACACACACACACACACATTTGAAATTGAGCAAAGCTGAGATTTTTAAAGTCAAGTCGCAGCAAGTGATGAACTTTGTAATGAGTTCCCAAACCTGGTAATCCTCTCAGTCACATGCCTACTTAACGAAGACCCATGCATGCAACTTGATAGCTGTGTAGTATAATGGTCAAGCTTGGAGTTTCTGGAGTGAAACCTTCTGGCCTTAGATGGAAGCTTCACTACCAACTATCAGCATGACTTAGAAAAGGTCCTGGACCAGACCTCAGACAATATGGGCATAATATCAGTACTTACCTTATATGGCCATTGCAGGTAAAAAATGAAATAATACATGTAAAGCACTGGACTGGACCCTAGCACATGTTAGGGACTCAATAGATATTCACTATTAATATTATAAATCTATCATAAGCTCTGTGCCTCATAGCCCTTTATAGTATGCACAGCAACTAACAGGGCAAAGAGTAAAAATAGTATTTATTAAATACCTGTTGTTTGATTTACAAATTAGGACTCCACTGTTTGTTCGATTTCCTAAGTCACACAATATAATAGGTGACCTATAAAACAAATTTTTTTCTTTTTTTTCTATGTGGTTATTTTCATCAGTTATTTTTTAAAAAATGCTTTTTTTTTTACAGTGTACTCAGTTCTAAAAATTCATCTTTTTACAACAAAGTAAACGCCAGTTCCTTGTCATCAGTATTAAATCTCATAAACAATCCTTCTAGAGCCCAGCACAATATTAGCACCTTAGAATAATGTTCCTCACAGTATCTCCAAGAAGCATATTCTTCAGATGTGAATAAATATCCCTATTTTTAAAAATATCATATTAAAGTTAATTTGAAAATGCTAAATTAAATGTTAATCAGGCATACAAGACTTATCAGAGCCACAAAAATGCTAATATGTGTTGTGGATCTCCAAGAGAAGAATATAAAATGAAATGCTGTATTCCAACAGGTTACTTGTCCACACAACTCCTTTTTCATGGAATTACATCTATCACAGAACTACGACCTTCATACAGCAGTAATGCTCTATGGCAGGCACATTGGGACAGTCTGTGTTCAAGGGATGACCTAAAATCTTATTTTATTCTGGAAAGTAGGGTCACCATCTCGTGATAACACAGTCACTTTTCTATTCAGGTGGTCTGCATAACAAGCAACGATAGCTATAAAACATCAGTATCCTGATCCCCAGGGCTGACTCTGATGATTTTACTGAATGGAACGTGTTTCTTTTTTTCACTTGTACTACTCCCTGTGTAGGTTCCTCCTGCACCTATAAGCTCAGAAATATTAAATTCTTCAACAGATGCATGTAGTACTAGTTTTAGTCAAGGGCTTCATTTATTCTGGATGTGTGTATGCAGAACATATCACCAGTGGATACTGCAAGATCAACAATATATACTAGAACAATACAACCTTCATTTGTATAGTACTTTCCATAGTCATTTAAGCCTGTGTTATAATTTAGTTTCTTAATCAGTGTTTCCCAGACTTTAGGATCATAATAATCACCCATGGAACTTGCGAAAAATCATGAGTCTTGAGTTCCACCAGCCCTGCAGAGTCTCCAGGTGGGAGGCTCTCCTAGTAAGGCTTATAATCAAACATCTTTTGGAAATTCAAACTTGACTATATATTACATGCTTTATTTTTTTCAAAATACCAGAATTCTAAACAAAACACACTGTATCAGAATCTCCAAAGATGGAATAGGCATCTGTATTTTTAAATGCCTAAGGAATTCAGAGTCAGTCTTTGAGGGGAACCACAGTTCTATACCATATCCCAGAGATGTACTGACAGAGCTAGGGATGAAACTGGAAACCAGCTTCTCCAACTTGAAGTCCCATGTTTTTTTATTGGACCATTTCATACTGGCCATGAGGTACTGAACAGCGTGGCACCCTAAACGGGAGGAGCCCAAATACATACTGAATGAGTAAGAAAGGAATGTCAAAAGTAATACCTGAAAATAAATACTATTCTCTAAAATTAGGCAGAGTTGTCCAAAATTTCCCAGTGTGGTTTGACCAATAGGTTCTTCTTGAGAAGATGTGATCATTCTACTTGACCTTTCAGTACCTTCTACAGTGGAAAATAGCTCCATAGGCTTTCTTCATGACATGAAATACCTCCCCAAACAGTACCAAGCAGTTTTCTGACTGGTGATATGTTTTCTTAATATATTTTCATTTCTGTTTTGCCCCCCCAACCATAAGTCTAACATATATATATATATATATATATACACACACACACACACATACACACACACACACACACACACACATATAAAACAAGCTCTCCACAGGAAGACATGGCCTTCCAAGTGGGAAATGTGTGAGCCCTGCAGTAAAGGAGGAGATTCATCACCAGCCATTAGACTCTGGACACCTCATGCTAGAAGAGGCAATCTCAAGACAGTTACAGAACTGGTTACTCATACTGTCAGTCCCGAGAAGCTCTTATTTGAAGACTTAGTACAAATGGCAGAAGGAAGTAAAAAAGAATTAAAAGAGAACTTCTGGAACTAATTTTGTTAACATGATTTCTACAACAAAACACCCCTCAGGAATCAAGACATGACTTCTTTTTAAAAAAGATTTTTTTATATTTCCATAGGCTTTTGGGGAAACAGGTGGTATTTGGTTACATGAGTAAGTTGTTTAGTGGTATTTGTGAGATTTTGGTGCACCCATTGGTCGAGCAGTACACACTGAACCCAATTTGTAGTCTCTTATCCCTCACCCCCTTAAGACATGATTTCTTTTTATCAGTTCATCTTTCCTGGGAGGTGAATTTTAGACTTACAGAGGAGTTTCAAAGATAATACAGAGAGTTCTCATATATCCTTCACCTAGCTTCCCCTATCCTTCACATCTTATATAACCATCAAATTTTTATTAAAGCTAAGAAATTGACTTTAGCATAATACCATTAACCAAAATACAGAACTTATTCATATTTCATCAGTTTTCCCACTGATGAAAAAGAAATCCTGTCCCTTGAGAGGTTTTTAAATCAAGATGTCTTTTGTTTTTGTTGTTGTTACAGGCACCCACTGAGGAATCCACATTGCAGTAACTTGTCACATTTCCTTAGTCTCTTCTGTTCCATGACTTTCTCTTTCTTTCCTTGTCTTTCAGGACTTTGACACTTTTGAAGAGTACTGGTTACTTGTTTTCTCATGATTTAGTCTGAGGTTTCACGTTTGGTGAATAATACTCCTGGATCACCTAGCTAAGCTGGTGTCTGCCAGAATTCTCTACAATAAACTTACTCTTTTCTCTTTGTAATTATTCAGTATGTTAGGAGAGATACTATCTAAACGAATGTCCTGTTTTTGCCTAGACTATCACCCACTCATTTTAACATTCATTGGTGGATTTTTCCTGAGACAATTACCACCACAGTTTACTAATTCTATTTTTGAACTACTAAATTTAGAAGTTCTATTTGTTTATTTCCATCATTCTTTTTACTATTATTCATTGAAATTCTTCTATAAGAAACAGTTGTTGCTTCTCCTCAATTTAAGACAAAATATTGAAAGCACAGAAACAGGCTATATAATTTGAGTGGACTGGTAGAACAGCATGCATAGATGATTGGATCTTAAAAATATGATACTAGACCACCATCCAATGATGGTATTCTACTCCAAAGACAAGCAAAACATGCACAGGGCTGGACACAGTGGCTCACATCTGTAATCCCAGCACTTTGGGAGGCCGAGGCAGGAGGATCACTTGAGGTCAGGAATTCAAGTCCAGCCTGACCAACATGGTGAAACCCCATCTCTACCAAAAATATAAAAAATTAGCTGGGTGTGGTGGTACGCACCTGTAATCCCAGCTACTCAGGAGGCTGAGGCAGGAGAATCACTTGAACCTGGGAGGTGAAAGTTGCAGTGAGCCATGATCATGCCACTGTACTGCAGCCTGGGTGAGAGAGTGAGGCTCCATCTCAAATAAATAAATGAATAAATAAATAAATAAAATTAGCCAGGCTTCGTGGCATGCACCTGTAATCTCAGCTACTCAGGAGGCTGAGTCAGGAGAATTGCTTGAATCCAGGAGGCAGAGGTTGCAGTGAGCTAAGGTTGCATCACTGCACTCTAGCCTGGGCAACAGAGTGAGACTGTTCAAAGAAAAAAACAAATCAACAAAAAGCCATTCATAAGATGTGAAAAGTTCTGGAGTTTAAACCTAAACTCCAGGTTTAGGGTGGAGATGATGTGAGGAGGGGTTGTTCCTCATTGTGTCCATCTGAGGATGATGAAATACTAGCCAGGAACAAAAGCATTTCTGAGGTTTAGCAAGTATAAAGGCAGAAAAGGGTGAGCAGGTGAGTGGCAATTGATGCTTGATCATAAAACTAGTCACTATCAAAAGAGTCCAAGCAAAAAGTGGCAAGGCCTGTGATGAAATTGCATAAGGAAAATAGGCCAAAATCTAATGGGGCCTAAGACTGAATACAGAGGACTTTGGGTAACAGCAGGAAATCCAGGCAAATGTGATAGACACAGAAAATAAAAAGAATAGCTGATACCATCAGAATTGTTCTCTGTGAATGGCCAGAAAGAAAATATGTTAGGCTTTATAGGCTGTACAGTCTCTGTTCAACAGCTCAACTCTGCTGCTGTCACACAAACATGGCCATACACATTAGTAAAGGAATGGCCATGGCAAAATTTGACTTGCAGTAGTAGGCAGAATGTGATTTGGGCACTACATAATTTACCTCTTGATCAGTCCTGTCTTGACTTAAAAACTTTCTAAGGGGCAGAGAACCAAAAATTGACTATAGTCACTTAAAATGAAGCATAAAGATTTTAGGAATTCTTGCAAATGAGAGAGTCTTTGAGTTACTTTAGTTATTGTTTTGATATAGATAGAGGGGGGGTAAGCATTACTTTGAAACTTAACCAAATTACTTCTTTATAATACATTTCCCCAAATTAGATACATTCATTACATACTTTCATTTAGAAGTTGGATTTTAGAAGTACTTTATGTTAAAGTTTCATGTGACTTTTTTTGAACCAAAATTGAATATAAGCCACTGTTATTATTAAATGACCTCTTAACTTGAAATTTTATGATATGAGTAATTTGAACCAAGTTCTTGCCTTAAATTATTTCAGTAAGTTGAAATAAAGGAAATGCTAACATTCTCTCCATCCTTTGATTCATCTCTGGCCTGGTGTTTTGTTTAATGTTCTCCTTTAACATTATACCTTTGAAATATAAGCTTTTAGAGCATAACAGTGACTAAATAGAGGAGAATGAACAAGGGGAGAACTTCAAATCATTTCACTCTAGGAGGGTTAAAATATATATAAAATGTTAAACTAATCCTTTTGGGAGTGAAATATCAATTCTATTTTCCTTGTACCCTCTGGGCTTTTCTTGAATCTTTGAAATCCTTTCCCTATAACTGGAATCCCTATGAAAATATTTCTGTATATTTATTCCCAAGTAGCATAAAAATACTTTACAATTCTTTGTTAATTTAATTGTATAATGTTTTATAATTTTGACAGCTTTGGAACTTATAAAGACACAAATATAAGGCAAGATAGACAAAATGCATGACCATTCACCTGGGAGATGAATAAAAAGAAAAATTACCTTTCAATATTTTCAGTTTCCATAATGTTCTATTAGATCCCTGGAAATTTAATTAAAAACATATGCCATACTTTACAGATTTGATGTGAAGTAGAGGAATAAATTTCAGTAAAATATCAAAAAGATGTTTTCACATTTTAAATTTCATTAGACTGAATATTGATATAAGACATGCAGGATTCATGTCACAATCTACAATTTATAACGTTGGAGTTGAAATATTATGCAAATTATTTTTCTTCTAAGAACTTTTCAGCAATGTGCTTTTACCTTGTGAAAAAATAATAGTTTCACACCCCCAAACCAGTAGAGAGATTATAGAATCATTTGGGTTTTAGGGCTATAAAAATTCCGATTATTATATTCATGCTTTCCTTTGAGCATAAATTAAGTAGGCCATGGGACAGTTTTGGAGAATGACCACAGCTTTACAAACCTTATGGTTCAGCAGATGTGGTTGTAAGATAATGGGTTCACTGAAAAATATTCACCACTAAGCAATGTGAGAACTTCATTCTGAGGTTTTGATTTAAAAACCTGGAATTTCCAATAGAAAATTGGTAGCTTTACCATCATATTGGTCTTTGGATACAGAAATATTCAGTTGTCTCATGTAAGCAACAATGTGAATCAGGAGTATTTCAAATTGCAATATTTTTACAAATCTGTAAGTCATGTGCTAAGAAAGGTTTTCAGAACATACAATGACTCATTTCAGTTTCCTTTTGTTGGCTTCAAGATATTCTGGGGATTTTCTCGGTAAATAAATTAGAAGCTTTCATGGGAGGCATTCATTTTGGAAGATCACCTCCATATTTGAGTAAATTATTTGAACAATGTATTCGCTGAGTAGTAAAATATGTGCATTTTTGAGTAAATGTGGGATTATTGAAATGTTCCAAGATTTTAGAGGAAATATCATAGCTACAATCATTTCCTGGGCTGTGGATTTGAATAACACCATCCATATGTACATTGAGAAATTTTATAAAATCCTGAAATGCACAGGAACCAAGTAAGTACCTAGACATCCACGAGAACAGAGACAAAGGAGCTTCAGAAACACATTAGTCAACCTCATGCTTCAAAGGTTTGCGTTAATGAAAAATTGAGTCAGACCAGCAGTACTACGTTCATGTAGATCAAAAGTTCCCACTCTAATTCCTTGGCTGCGAGAGGAAAGTGTATTTCCAGATTTTTCTTTGTAAAATAAAAGAAAATATGAAAAATGCTGACATACTTTCTTAATGCTTTTAGAATTTGTGAAACTCATTATGAAACTCATTGAGTTACAATCTAACATTTCCATAAAACAGGACAGGCTGATGAAATTAACATGCTAAAAAGTTGCAAGGGAAATCTAACTCTACAACAAGGCAGGATTGCAATGTTGACCCTCAATGAGTGCTGTTTCCTCACTTGGGGGATAATTCCTAGTTGGTGGAAAACTTAGTCCACCGAGCCTCTTAATTTGTTACAGTTTCTCACTTACTTTCCCCTGGAATATTCAGAGTATCACTTATGGTTTTATTAGTCTGAACTCCTTGGTTGCCCAATCATGACTTTATTGATTGATTGATTGATTTTTCTCAGTGTACTTTATTCTACTGCTATCTAGCTAAGCATCCCACACAAGACAGAAATGGGTAGCACAATATTTATTTTTAAATATTCCTGTTTACTTGGAGTGTCCTTGAAAATAACCAAAACCTCACGGAACTCACTCATATAGATAAGTGAAGACCAGGAAGAATAAAAGTACTGTTTCAATTGCCTAAGAAGTTGTCTGTTTTCTCTCACTAGATTATAATCCCTGTGAGCGTAGGGATGTTAAGTATCCTTCAAGGTGTCATCAACACTAGTATGGTAGTTTGTACATAATATAGGAGCTCAATAAACATTTTAGTTTGGTTGATTACATCTGGGGTTATTAGCCCTTATGCAGTATGTTTCCTCTACTTATTATAAATTAAACTTCACTATGGCTTTTCCAGTTAGGCAATATTATCCTAATTTGCTAAAGTTCCAAGGTAACATAGTAGGAAAGCAAAATAACTGGGATGAGAACTCAGGGTTTCTTAGTCCAGATTTATTATTTCCACCCCCAACCAGCTGTGTGAAAAAGTGTTCAATGGACAGCAGTAGTTTCAAAATCTTTACTCATTCCACAAAATAAAAGATAATAACTAGTTTTTAAAAAAAATTTTTTAACATAAATACCTAATATAAGAATCCTTTCTTACCACAGAAAAGGCAGAGTTTTGAAATTCATTATTCCTTTCAACTTTGAAGGAACAGAAAAGTCTTCAGTTTACAATTTAGAGAAAAGACTTCCCAGTTGCCAATCCAAAATTTTCCCAATCACATTCCTAGTTGGAACATAGGCACTGAGTTTGGAACCTGAAGTCTATTTCCTGTCTAAAATTGTTTTCATTCATTGTATGTGAACACTTGTTTTTTATTGCAAAGCTGTTTACAAAGTTGAACTGCTGGAATATATTTCTTTTAATGAACAAAAGAGTGATGGAATATTTAGCTGGAAGGAATTCACAGAGTTGCATGCAACTCGAAAATAGTTTTAAGGTTTGAAAGTTCTAATGTAGGTTTTTTAGTTTAAAGTGGAGGAATATGTAGGTAAAAATTTTTTAATGAATTGAATAACTCAGAAAAGGAAGTTTGACAATCTCTTCAAACTAAACAGAACTTGCTTTCATCTAAAAGAATGTTTCATTCAGTAAACATTAATGAATATAAAATCCTTGCTATATCGCAGGCATCAGGATATTGTTCACTAACATTGATCCCTACCCATAACATAAAAGATAATCAATAATTTTATATTGTCATGAGAAATGGCAAATGACTGTTATTGTAAAGGCAATTTATGTAAGTGACAACAAATTATACTCAGAATCCCAACAGTTAGAACAATAATATCAACACATAAGGCTGAGATCAACTGCATATACAAGCCACCTTGAAAACAAAAACCTGGTACTTGGTCTATAGAATACGTGAATCAAAAGAAAGTATTCCTTTTTTTTTAATTGGTGAAACTTCCATCTTTTTACTTAAATGAAGATACAATTCATGCACCATAAAATCTGCCATTTTAAAGTGAATGATTCAGTGGTTTTTAGTATACTTATAGAGTTGTGCAACTGTCACAACTATCTAATTCAATTTTCATCACCTGAATTAGAAACTCTGTACCCTCTAAGCTGTCACTAGCTGTTCCCTCTTTCCCCTAGTCCCTGGGAACCACACATCTCCTCTTGGTCTCTATGAAATTGTCTATTCTGGACACTTCATATCAATGGAATCATACAATATGTAGTCTTTTGTGATAGACTCCTTTTACTTAGTGTAATGCTTTGAGTTTCACCCATGTTGTAGCAGGAATCAGTACTTCTTTCCTCTTTATAGTTGAAAAATACATCACTGTGTGGATGGACTACATTTTAATCATTCATCAGTTGATGGACGTCTGCATTGTTTTTATTTTTTGGCTATTATAAATAATATGAACATTTGTGTACAAATTTTTGTGTGAACATGTTCCTTTGATAGGATCAACTTAGAAAAAAGAAAAGTCAGAGTGAAAAGGGCAGCTAACACAGTTCCAAAGACAGCAAATGGCCTATTACAAATCCAGAAATCAGGATTCCAATATTCCCTAATTATTCTGAAGATAAGTCACTATGTCCTTTGCTACAGGACATATTCATGGGCCCCAAACCAGGCATACTAAATTAGAATTTCCAGGGAAGTAGGGTGAAAATCTCTACATTTAAATAAGGCTCCCAAGTGATTCTAATCATTAGCCAAGTTCAGGGAACACTGGTTTAGTCTTTGCAACTCAAAGTTGATTCCTGAGAATCTCTAGCACTCCATCTCATGGAAGCTTGTTAGAAATGGAGAGTCTCAAGCCTCACTCCAAACCTATTGAATCAGCATCTCATTTTAACAAGATCCCCAGGTAAAAGGACTCCTTATTCAATAAATGGTGCTGGGATAGCTGGCTAGCCATAAGCAGATGAATGAAACTGCTTTCACCATATAAAAAATTAGCTCAAGATGGATTAAAAACTTAAATGTAAGACCTAAAACTATAAGAATACTAGAAAAAAAAAAACAAAAAAACTAGGAAATACCATTCTGGACATAGGCCTTGGGAACGAATTTATGACTAAGTTCTCAAAAACAATTGCAACAAAAACAAAAATTGCCAAGTGGGACTTAATTAAAATGAAGAGATGCACAGCAAAATAAACTATCAATAGAGTAGATAAACAACTTACAAATATTTGCAAACTATGCATGTAACAAAGGTTTAATATCCAGAACCTATAAGGAACTTAAATAATTGAAAGAGTAAAAAGTCACTCCATAAAAAAATGGGCAAAAGACATGAACAGACACTTCTGAAAAGAAGACATATAAGCATATAATGAACATGAAAAAATGCTCCACATCACTAATCAACAGAGAAATGCAAATCAAAACCACAATGAGATACCATCTCACACCAGTCAGAATGGCTATTAGTAAAAAGTAAAAAAAAAAAAGAAAAAACAGACACTGGCAAGGCTGTAGAGAAAAGGGGATGTCTATACACTGTTGCTGGGAATGTAAATTAGTTCAGCCACTGTGGAAAGCAGTTTGGAGACTTCTCAAAGAACACAACACAGAACTACCATTTGACCCAGCAATCCATTCCTGGGTATATACTCAAAGGAAAATAAATAATTCTACCAAAAAGACACATGTGCTTTTATGTTCACTTTGGCACTATTCACAATAACAAAGACATGGAATCCACCTAAACGCCCATCAATGGTGGACTGGATAAAGAAAATGTGGTTCATATATATCATAAAATACTATGCAGCTATCAAAAAGAATGAAATCATGTCCTTTGCAGCAACATGGATGGAGCTGGAGGCCATTATCCTAAGTGAATTAACATAGGAACATATCCTAAATGAATTAACATAGGATTCCCAACCCTAGCTGCACATTAGATTTTACTTAGAGTGCTTTTAAGAAATATCATCCCTGTGTCCCACCCCAGACCAATTAAAGCAGACCAATTAAACTCTTAGGAGTTGGAGGTTGGGTATCAGTATTTCATTTGATTATCTTAGTTCCCAGGTGGGTTTAATGTGCAGCCAGGGTTGAGACACATAGAAAGTGGTGATTCCTCTCAGGCAGCCATCCCCAACATTTTTGGCAAGAGGAACCAGTTTCATGGAAGACAATTTTTTCCACAGATGCAGGGATGGGTTTCAGGATGAATCTGTTCCACCTCAGATCATCAAGTTTTAGATTCTCATAAGGGGCACACAACCTAGATCCCTTGCATGCACAGTTCACAATAGTGTTTGCTCTCCTAGGAGAATCTAATGCCGCTGATTTGACAGTAAGCTGAGCCCAGGTGGTAAGCCTGCCACTTATCTCCTGCTGTGTGGCCCTGTACTGGTCTTCTGCCTGGGGGTTGGGGAACCCTGCTCTAAGGTAAGGCTAGGAGGTGAATCCAAGAAGAATACTTCGTTATCACACAGCCTTTCCACTGCAATATAGATATAAAATTTCATGTACTGAATCCTTTAGTTCCACTATTTTTAAAAAGGAAAAAGGGAAAGGAAGGGAAAAGGGAAGGGGGAAGGAAAGTGAGATGAGAAGGAAAAGGAAAAAGGAAGGAAAAGGAAAAAGTAAGGGAAAAAGGAAAGGGGAAAGGAAAAAGGAAAGAAAAGGAGGGAAGTAAGAGTGGAGGGAAGGAGATATGAGACAAGAAAAAAGTATTATAATATGCTACATAAGAGCCTTATAGTTTGAATCAATTGCAACCATTTTTATTCGAACATATTAAAAATTTCCCTGTTAAGTTTTAAAAAATTCTGTTTGGGTATCATTTACATATGGGGAAATTAATCTCTTTTTGTGTACTTTTCTGAATTTTGGCCAACACTTAAGCTTGGGTAATCACCACGGCAATCAAGGCACAGCAATTCCATCACTCCCAAAAATTTCACTCATGCTGACTCTATGTAGTTAGCTCTTCCTTCTACCCAAAGACAACCACTGACCACTTTTCTGCCTCTACAGTTTTGCCTTTTCAGAATCTCAAATAAGTGGAATACTGAGTCTGGCTTTTTTCACATAGCATAATAAATTTCAGATTCATCCATGTTGTTTCATGCATCTGTAGTCTGTTCCTTTAAATGGAATACTGTTCTATTGAATGGAAATGCCACTGTTTATTCACTTACCAATTGTAAGATGTTTGAGCAGTTTCTAGTTTTTGGCAATTATAAATAAAGCCACTATAAACATTCACATAGAGGTTTTTGCGTGAATATAAATTTTAATTTCTCTTGGGTTATTACCTAAGAGTAGGACTTTAGGATTGTATGATAAATCTGTGTTTAACGACATAAGAAACTGCTAAGCTGTTTTCAAACAGACCCCAGTGTTTTGGCTTCTCATCAGCAATATATGAGAGTTTCAGTTGTTTTGCATACTTGTCAGCATGTAATACTGCCAGGCTTTCTGGTTTGTTTCTTTTAGTTTTAGCCATTCTGTGTAGTAATATCTCATTGCAGTCCCTTTAGGTTTTGATGCCCTAAATTATCCTCAGCTTTATTTTTTAACCTTATTTAAAAAAATCTAGCAGGTAACCTGTTTTGTTATTATTATTTTTTTGTTTCCTAGCATTAAAAAGCTTGTACAGAATTAGAAGAGTATAATAAATCTGTGTGAACTGATCAAATAGTTTCAATGATTGTCAGTATTTGCTATTTCTTTTAAATAATGTGGTGATTGATAGTCACCACTATCAATTTTGTTTGTTTCTCAAGTCATTTAAAGCAAATTTTATATTTTATTTCATTAGTTAATATTTCAATATGCATCCCTTGAGGAACGTCAAAAACAAAGCAAAGGTAATCACATATAATAAAATTAGCAATAATTTTTAATGTTCCCTAATAATCAGTGAATTTTCAAATATCCTCAATTGCCTCAAGCACGTCTTTTTAAAAATTGCTTTGTTGAAATTTAATTTGCTTATGACATGAAGTGGAAGCTATAAATCCGAGGTCCTACTTTTTTTTCAAATGATTGTGGTTTCACTCAATTTTCAGAAATAGTTTGAAGTCAGTTCAGATTTTACTGAGCTATAGTTTATCTATTCAAATTATATTTTTATTCTACGACAGCTACTGGTAATTATAAGGCAGGTATTAGGAACATTGAATTGGTATATCATTTAACCCATAGATCGAAACAGTGAAAAGATACCTGCCAAAAATGGACAGTACAGTCAATTGATTCTGTTGGCAGTGAATATATGGGTTGGCATTACCAGCCCAGGGTAGCAGGGAGAACACAAATGTGGTAGTAGGGGAATGGGAAGGGATTCTTTATTTGGCCAACAGACGGAATGGTTCACTTCTCTCACCTGGCATTGTTACAAATAAGGTTTGTTGATAGTGGGCCCCTAACACAACTACAGAATTGATAAAACACTATCAAGAGAGGGGTGTGTGTGTGGGGGGGGGTATGTGTGTATATGTGTGTGTTGTCCCAGAAGTTTCATCCAAATACAATTTTGGTTTTATTTTGTTTAAAAGAATTTTTTCTTTCTTTCGTTTTAGTTTTTTCTTTCACTTTAGTTAGTAAATAGACAATACTTTATTTTGAATTTGTTCCATTGTTGCTTTTATCTTTTTAAAATGTGGTTTAGTTCACAGCCGAGTCATATAAAAGTAATTAATATTTAGGTTTGAAGATCAGCATCTTGGTGTTTTCTATTCTGATTATTTTAATTATATGGTTCAGTTTAAATTCCTGGTTGGAACAAGGCTTTTGTTCAATTCAAACCTATATATATTCCTATAGCCTTGAGCTCTTTTTCAACATTTGCACAAACATATTTGCCTGCTCTATTACTGTTTAGTACAGATAAGAAGGTTCAAGCAAATGTAACCTGCACAATAAGAATATAATCACTGTTTAAAATCAAACTTCAGAACAGGTCAACATGGCATAATCTCCTGTCTAAATGATCTGTAATTCACCTCTCCAGATAGTCATCTTGGCCCTGGAGTGGTTTAAAAGGTAGTAGCTGCCAAAAATTGTTAACCATTAAACAAAGGTTTGCTTTTCTTTTATGTGGCAGGAATAAAGGTACACTTTTAAATGGTCTGAAAAATGCATTGGTTTTGAATCCAATTTACTCTACAACCCTTGCTTTTGGGATCCAGGAGGAACCTTTCCAAAGAGGGTTTTTGGTTTGTTTTTTGTTTTGCCTTCATGGAGTGACCTGAGCCAAGGTATGTGGGTTTTATTTCTGGGGGCAAAGTTGACATAAAGAAAACTTGGAAAACCCAAGGGAGATTTAAAAGGACTGTGCATTACACTGGAATGTATTCCATCAATTGTACTTAAGGACACTGAGTCATTATGGGGAATGTCCCCTTCATGAAGGCAACAATGGGTTTGGATTATGGAGAATATTCATTTCTCTTACTGAACCATAGTGCAGTTTGGCAGCCCACACATTCACCCTTCATGGTAGCTAAAAAGTAAACATTAATATTTATGTTCTATTTCATAAAATTAGCCCACAACATTGTTTCTAGCCTCAAAGAATTCTGTAGTTTCACTTTCAAGGCAACTCTAGAAGACAGTATTTTAAGCACTAGCGATGCATACACAACCAGCCTCTTATGGATTCAATTAGTCACCATTAGAACCTGAAGATCTAAGTTTCTACTTAATTGTCTTTGCTCAAGGTAGGTTTCTCCCAGGGCATTTCTTTCATAGTTACATTTGGTTTCTGCCAAATTATTCTTTTGAGATTCAGAGGTTTATTTTAGACCTTCACCAATGGAAGGAAAATGCTAAGTATTTCATTAGCATAATGGACCTATATGCCAAAGCCATGAAATTATCATGTTACTTATCAAATTCCTTAAATCATACATGTTGGCAAAGTCATCACTTCCTTCCATTTATTACATTTGTTGTTTTTACTGCCAGATGAGAGAAAAAAAGATATTTGAAGTGATCTTTTCTAATCAGGTGACTTGCTACTATGAACATTTACATTAGGCAATTCTTTGCTGGGGTAGGGACTGTCCTGTGCATTGTATGCTTACTAGCAACCCTGACCTCTACCCACTGTTTCAGTAGAAATCTCATCTCAAGTCATGACAACCACAAATGTCTTCAAACATTGCCAAGTATCCCCTGGGGAGAAAAACTGTCCCCTATTGAGAATGAGTTTTATAAACAGCAAGACAGGTATTCATCCTCAGTCTTTTGAATTATTTATTAATACATTCCACAGTTGGCTCCTGTGTAAGGGGTGGTGCTAGACACTATTGGATATGATCCTTGTACAAAGCTTGTTTTCACAGAGCTTATGAGTTAGCCTAGAAAGCTCACAATCTAACCTCATTCTTAACATCACCCTGGCAAGAGTCATGAACCGGGTCAGTATAGGTAGGCTAGGACCCATATGTAAACTCACACCTTGCATTGGCTCATTACCTGTCTATTTGACCCTGAATCCCCAAACCAGAGCATCTGTGTAGTCTCAGTGGGCACTCAAATGGGATGACTCCATTCTCTCTTGAACTCTTCCAGGGTGTTAGATTTGTGCCATTGATTATTTACTGCCCAGTTTATAGATACTGTGTACAGTTCATCATTTTCTTATTTTTAATGACTAGCACCCTCCGTAAAATAGATTTGGCTAGCTGCCTGGATGAATTGTTTGGTCAAATATTTTGGAGCATCTTGGCAGCCAAACTAGAGTTTGGAGACAATTTCTTCTAGTATGGGAATGACATGACTGACTACTCAGTAACATCCACATGTCATGGTACTAGAAAGATTTAGAGAAGAGAAAACATGAAGACAAACAGAGAATAAAATAATTTTATATTCCTTCTATGGATCAGTAAAGTATAGTAGCAGAATGGCAGCAATGTCAATGAGGAACAAAGGAACAAAAGGGAGAGCCATTTCAAAGAAAAAATAAATAAGATTATGCAAGAGGAAATGATCATTACAGAGGAATTGAAAGTCAAAGGACTCAAGTTCAGTGGATCTGAAAATGTGGTTTCTCCATTAAATACAAATATAAGTATTGAGATGAATCAAGATATCCTGATATACTGAGGTCATCATTCTTCATGTAACTTTCCTCATTTGAAAGTAATATTCTTATGAATTTTCTATTCTTACATCAAGTCTAGCTATAAACTAAGAGCAACCAAACAGGAGGTGGGATGACTCACTTTTTGAACAATATCACGTGTAAACAATACTGTGAAAAGCAACATAATATGAATACAAGAGGCCTGAAATCAGAATCAATAAATCTGGGCTCCCAAAATGACATATGTGAAGCCTCACATGGCATTATTCACCACTCAGCTCACTGCACCACGTTTCTTTTTCTTCCACGTGAAAAAAAGTAGCAATAAAGTAGCTGACAAGTGAAGCTTTCCTTAAAATGTAATATTTTTAGAAATGCCAATTAAATTAATGATATCCTCCTTGTTAATCTTCAAGTAGTTATATAATATGCAGAATAATCTCAAGCACTAATTTTAAAGTAAATGAACATTGACTGTCTCATATACGTCAGACCACTCTTCTGAACACTGATAATAAAGGGGATTATAAAATAAACTTGTTCTTGTCCTCTTGGAGTGTACATTCTAGTAGGGGAGACAAACAGTAAACATATAAAGAAATGAATATGTAATAAATCATGTGTTATTAAATGCAATAAAGACAACTAAGGTGCTATAATAGGATTGAAGGTGATTGAGGTGTTATTTTTGATCAGTGAAGTGACATGTGAGTAGACTAGAAGAGCAAGAAGCAGGCTAGGCAGTGTCCTAGAGAGGACTATTCTGAGCAAAGGAAACAGCAGGTGCAATGGTCCTGGAAAGGAGAAGTGCTTGGCCCCTTAGGGAAACATCAGCGAGGCCAGGTTGCTGGAGCAGAATGAGTGACAGAGGAAGGAGAGGAAGTCAAGAGGGAGTAAGGGCCAATTTATTAAGGGCTTTGTAGACCATGGAATGGACTTCAGGGTTTTCTCCCCAAATGTGATGGGAAGAAATTGGGAGTGTTTTGGCTAAACAATGACATGATCTGATTCACAGTTTCCAGCAGTGGTTCTCAACTGGGGATAGTTTTTGCCTCCAGGGTACATTGGGCCATGAATGTCTGGAGACATTTTGGTTGTCACAACTGGGGATAAGTACTCCTGGCCTCCAGTGAGCAGAGATTAGTGATGTTGTTAAACATCCTACAATGCAAAGGACAACCCCTTTCTCTTACCACTGCACATTCCCACCATCAACACACACAGCATAGACATTTCTGGGCCAAAATATCAACAGTGCCACACTTGAAACTCTGGTTTACAGGATACCTCTACTATTGTGAAGAGAACAGACTGTGGTGGGGTCAGGGTAAAAGCAGGAATCAACTTCATTAGGCTCAGATGTCAGGGGTAGAGACTGAAAAGTGGTCAGATTGAGGATACTCTGTGAAGACCAAATCAATTGAATTTGTAGATAAATTTAGCATAAGAGGTGACTCAAAAATGATTCCAACTTTTCTGGCATGAACTACTGTGGTGAGGAATTTAGGGAGAGTATCAAGTTTGGGAAGATATCAAAAATTCACTTTTTTAACATATTAACATTGAGAACTCATTAGCTATCTAAGTAGCCATATATAAATATGAATCTTAGAAACATTAATCTAAAGTTACATGTTTGGTTGCAAATATAAACGTGAGAGTGGTATTGCACAGGATTCTTAATTGCAGACAACAGAATCCATTCTAGCCCATTTAAATCAAAGGGATGTTACATAGTTCCAATAATCTCTGGGTAGGATAGAACAAGACCTGATGGTATTTGGTCAGAAACAATACATCCAAGGTACACAGCCAACCACACCATAGGAGAGTTTTGGTGAAAACACCACTGTTGCTACTAACCACTATGACTTTACAGACTGGACACTGGAGATGTACTCAATTTGTCTCAGACCAAGCAGGTGTCAGCCTTCATGCTAGATAAACCTATCTCTCCTAGTCACAATTGTGCCCAAATATTGCACCTGTGCATTTGATGTCACATGTCTCCACTCTAGCTATAAGAAAAACATACAGTTTTAGCTTTGCAGTTTCTGTAATATTGGAAGGTGAGCTAGAAAGGTTTAGAATGAATATTGAATAAGTCAACTTGCTCTCTATCTGCCTCAAGAAGCCACTGGCATATAGATGGAATTTACAATTATGGTGTTTGATGAGGTCACGTGGAGAGAGAAGAACAGTTAGTGGGATGAGCTCTTAGGCATCACAACAGTTGGATGTCTGGTAAGGATACGGAAAAGAATCAGGTAGTGACAGGTATGAGAACCAGGAAACTGCGATATCTTAGAAGCCAAAACAGGAGAGTGTTTCAAGGAATAAGTGATCAACTGTATTGAATTGTGCTGTCAGATCAATTAAGGGCAGATAATTAACCAGTGGATTTGAAAACACTGAGGTTATTCATAGCCTGACACGAGACATTTCAGTGGAGTTATGGGGACAAATGCCTGACTAGAATGGGTGCAGGAGAGATTGGGAGAGGATAAAGTGGGGACAATGAGTATAAAAGGGACAGAGATACAGTCCTGAAAGTTGGAGGGGAAAATGGGGCTAAAGAAACATCTTTTTTTTTCAAGTGGAAAATATTTTAAAATTAAATATTAAAAGAAAGGCATACATAATCACATTTTAAAACAATCCAACCAAGTTCTATAATTTAAATTCCGTCTCTTTCATAGAAATTGGATTATATCTTGGTCTTTGCAAATACTGTGCATTTAAACATTGCTCCTAATCATTTGGAAAGCCTCCATGGGGAATACCAAGGGATTTCTGATTATCAGCTCATTGTCCTCTGAGCCTTGCTACAGTCAAGGTGTCATATAAAAAAAAATCATTGCCAAGATAATCCTTCCACAACTGAGATCTCTGACTTTGTTTAAGCTTTTCCTAAAACAGTTTTCATTTCATTTTTCTCTACTTTTAACCAATGAGCTTCATTAGGAAATACTATCCTTTGTTATCCATAAGAGAAGTTCACTTTAGAAAGTGCTAGAATATGAAGATCTTGCTGTAATAATATATCTGTCTTCATCTGCTGAAGTACAGCTACTATAAAAACAGAATGAGTAACTGGTTCCATTCAACACTCCCAGCTCTCCCTAAAGGGAACATATCTGAAGAATTAAGTGATTTGGTCACCTTTAATAAATTTTCATTTCCATAATATGCTCTTAACAATTCAGGCAACACTTTTCACCATTTAAGTCTCCCAGTGGGCACCTCTATTTTTTCACAAACTGTTCTTAGTTATTATCATTGTCTTGCCTATAGAGATTAGGTTTGCTGCTATGACAAATCAGAGGAGGTTTTAAAGGATGACATCACTTTGACAATTTCAGGATATTTATTCATATCTTTAAATATCAAAAGGATTAGAACAGTCATTTGGTTTTTTCCTTATATATTTTGCATGTTAACCTCTTATCAGATATATGGTTTGCAAATATTTTCTCCCATTCTGTAAACTGCCATTTAATTTTGTTGTTTCCTTGGCTGTGCAGAAGCTTTTCAGTTTGATGTAGTCCCGCTTGTTTATTTTTGCTTTTGTTGCTTGTGCTTTTGGTGTCAAATCCAAAAAACTAACTGTTAAGATCAATGTTAGGGAGCTTTTCACTTGTTTTGTTTTGTATGACTTTTATGGTTTCAGGTCTTACATTGAAGTAAATAATTTTTGTGAATGGTGAAAGACAGGAATCCAATTTCATTCTTTTGCATGTGACTATTTAGTTTCCCATCGCCATTTATTAGAAAGACTATACTTTTCTCACTGTGTATTATTGGCACTTTTGTCAAATAGTAGTTGACCATATATGTGTGGGCTTATTTCTGGGCTCTCTATTTCTTTCCAGTGATCTATGTGTCTGTTTTCATGCCAGTACCATACAGCTTTGATTACTATAGCTTTGTAATATAGTTTGAATTAGGAAGTGTGATGCCTCCCACTTTCTTCTTCTTTCTCAAGATTGCCTTGGCTACTCTGGGTCTTTTGTGGTTCCATAGGAATTTTAGGATTTTTTTTTCTATTTCTGTGAAAAATGCTATTGCAATTTTTTTAGAGGTTACAATGAGTCTAAAGGTCACTTTGGGTAGTATGAATGCTTTAACAATGCTAATTCCTCTGATCTATGAGCAAAGGATATCTTTTCATTTTTTTGTGTGTCTTCAGTTTCTTTCATCAATGTTTTATAGTTTTTGGTGTACAGAACTTTCACCTCTTGGGTTAAATTTATTTTTAAGTATTTTATTGTGATGCTATTATAAAAAGGATTGTTTTCTTTTTTAGATAATTGATTGCTAATACATAAAAATGCAACTAATTTTTTGTATGTTGATTATGTATTCTGCAACTTTATTGAATTCATTTATTAGTTCTAAAAGATTTTGGTGGAATCTTTAGGGTTCTCTCTATATAAGATTGTGTCATCTTCAGAGAAAATGTTACTTTTTCTGATTGGGATGTCTTTTATTTCTTTTTCTTGCTTAATTGCTCTGTCTAGGACTTCTAGTACTATGTTGAATAGAAGTGGTGAGAGTGGGCATACTTTTCTTGTTCCTGATCTTAGAGAAAAATAATTCCGTTTCCCATCATTGAGTATAATGTTAGAGGTGGGCTTGTTATATATGGCCTTTATTATGATGAGGTACACTTCTTCTATACCCAACTTGTTGACATGAAAACAAAAACATTTTAAAATTTCATAGAAGAACTTGCAGACTCAAAAGAATATTTCCATAGATCATGGGGTCTCTGATTCCCAGCTAAAAAACTTAGCAATGATGAATTTACAGTATAATGGTGTTGAGTTTTCTTTGGCTCTAGCTGCTTTCTCAGCAAAGACCTTTGAAATGCTAAACTGTCTGACAGGCAAATTTGGCTGGCACTTTTGCTTTGGATTTTCTTGGATGTGATCAGAATTACCAAAGGTAATTTTATTGCTTTTCTATGATGAGTGCAGAAGATTGTAAGGAAATCACCAAGGAGAAAGAGATAAACAGTTCATGACAAACATCAACCCCCTGTGGTAATGAGCCAGAGGCAAAGAATGCATTTAAGGGTCCTTATAATTGTAAGCTTTAGCCCAGAATTAAATAAATAATGGCAATCTTTATTTAAAAATATTGTTGAGTGAAAATGATCAATCAAGGGCCCTCTGTTGTTGTTGGGTGTGGTGGCTCATGCCTGTAATCCAAGCACTTTGGGAGGCTGAGGCAGGTGTATCACTTGAGGTCAGGAGTTCAAGACCAGCCTGGCCAACATGGTGAACCCTGTCTCTACTAAAAAAATACAAAAAACAAAAATTAGCCAGCTGTGGTGACATGTGCCTGTAATCCTAGCTACTCAAGAGGCTGAGGCAGGAAAATCGCTTGAACATGGAAGGTGAAGGTTGCAGTGAGCCCAGATTGGGCCACTGCACTCCAGCCTGGGCAGCAGAATGAGACTCCATCTCAAAAAAATAAAAAAGAGTCCTCTGTTGGTTGGATGAGGGGGAAAGACTCAAGATCAGCTACGAAAGTTAAACCATTAACTTCAATGGACACAGTATAGGCCAGCCAAACCTTTGGGCAAAAGAAAGACAGTCCAGGGAAAGAAAATAGGCAAAGCTGTGACATGGTTTGCATTCTTTAAACATAAGTATTCAAGGAATCAAGAGAACCATGGGAAATTCACTAGATATTGTAAAGGTTGATGCCACAAGTGCTCTGCACATTTTGCACTCCTGTTTGCCCAGGAGCTAAGACCTCTGCCTTATTTCAATAGCATCATAGAGAAATTCATGTGCTAAAGAGGAGAACAGTAATTGGGGGTGGAGCAGTACCTCATCTGGTTGGCTCCACCTTGACAAAGTCTTGAACAGCAACTTGGATTTGATGTCATTAAACAGAAGAATATTAAAAGCTACTTTTAACTGGCTGCTACTGTGTGGCTTCCCCTCTGGACTCTGGGTAGGCTCCATGTTAAGTAATAAAAGTGATCTGATTATCTATTCCAGTTGAATGACATGGTCTGCTCTTGGATAACTGCTCAAAATGAAAAGTTCAGGAAGCTGAGACTCAGGACTGGAAACAGATGGATGAGCCATCTCATGGTGCCCTGTGCAGGTGAGAGGGTGAATGTCAGTGCCTCTATTGCTGGGATGAACATCCCTCTCCACCGCTGGGCTGGGGAAAGGTGGCACACAGAAAGTCAGTAGGCTTTACATAGCATTCTTGACAAAGCACTTATTTTTTCACTTATATTTCACCTAGCTGTTTAAAAAACCCGAAGGGTAGATCAGAGCTTTTGAAGAACCCATTATGAAACACAACCCTTGGTCAGGGATGTTACCTAAAAATTCCTATTCTGATTCTACTCCCATTTCAAATTTAGGAAACATGCCTGCTGGTCTGCCTCAGTCTCCTCTATATCTGAAATCAACTTCAAGGACAGAATGGAGATTTGGTTAGGTAAATGGTGGGTATCCGTAGCATTCTTTGAAGTGAGAAAAAGGCCAAGCCAGTGCTGCAGGTAGTCATGAGTAGCATTCTTACACCCCGTGAAAAATCAAGCTGTGCACGATTCTGTTTCATCATTGACTCTTTGGTTGCATTAAGTGGCTACTTCCAGTGAATGCAAAGTTCAGCCTCCCAAACTGAATTCTGTACCTGAATACTCTGGGAAGCTGTCCTTATTTTATTTTCCTTCAAAACCCTACAGCCTGCTGGCCAGGTAAAGTAAAAAAACATATGGTCTTTGTTTAGTTACTTCGTGCTTACCGCCAAGACTAAGAGGAGGGTAAGGAGTGAAGATTTCTTGGCTGTCTCTGATGCTTTCCTTTAATCTTACTTTATTTGCTAAGAGCTAATAAAAAATCTGAAATGCTTAACTCTCAAGTGTTGCTTTTCTTCTGAGCATTGGTATTTGATTTGTTCCTCGGCCTAAACTCCCTCTCTCTTTTTAACAACAAATGTTCGATTGTGAACATCCTTTTTAATGCCGTGTTCATTCTCCTTTCTTTATTTTTCAGTTACTTAAAGTTTATGTCTTTCTCCACTCTTATCCAAAACTCTAAGCTATTTTAAGCTACAATCATATTGGATTTATCCAAAATAACTAAATATAAAAGTAATAATCTATTTTTGAAAAGGATGAGAAAATCATTTATAATTTTACTGTCTAATTGTAATAGCTCTTTAATTATTCTCTTTTAATATGTGTTACATTTTTCATAAGACAGAGTCTACATAGAATTCTGCTACAAACGTCTTTCACCCCACATTATCCTATCAATATGATTTCATGCTCACTAATTCTGCTTTGTAATAATTAGGTTGATTATTCCACTGAGTGACATTGCCTCAATTTTACTTAACCATCCTGCTCTCAATGGGACATTGTGATTGATAATATCTGCTTTTAAGGCTGATTAACACTGACAGGAGTTTTGTAAAGCAATCAAATGTGCAGAAAATTAACACATAAGGCCTAATAATGTGTGAGCCTTCGGATATGAAAATGACAAGTTATAAAAACTTTGTGACAAATAACTCAACAAGAACAACTCTCCTTGGTTATTTTCAAGACGTACTTACAACTGTAGATTGGGAAAGTGAGCATATGTATGATAATACTTTAGAATGAGTATCAGCATTCTTAAAAAAAAAAAAGTATCACTAATATAATCATCCATACCCATGGAGTCAATTTGCTACCATATCTTTTCTGTAACTTGCCCTTGAAAATGTGACTCTTGATATATCCAACTCCCAGGTCAAACTAGTTATATCTATATCAAAATCTTCAATATTTGGACAAGATAAGCATTTATTTCCTTATCAATTACATAGTAACTTGCCTTTTAAATATCTTTCAGTATTATAATATTTACACATTCTAATTTCTTTCAGAGAAAATTAGAAAATTGAATTTTTCTTCTGGGGGGTTTGTATTTAGTTGTAGACACTAAAAACTGAAACTAGCAGCTTAATAAACCTGACTGCATTATTACTATCAAGCCTAATAACCTTATTTTGTGATAATCAGGAAACTGTAAAATAGACAAAAACATGCTCTTCATCCTTTGTTAGTTAGTGACTGTACTATTCCTTTTTAAATACACAGTGCCTCTTTAATTCAAAAAATATTTTATTGACTGTCTTGTATACCTTTATATGCTTCATATTTTGCCTCCTCATATGACAATGGTCCTATATAACTTTATAGAGAAAGAATAGAGAGACAATTCAATCTTCTAGAATGGTCAACTGAATTTTTTTTTTTTTAGCTTGTACATATAGTTTCTTTCTTTCTTTTTAAATTATGCTTTAAGTTCTGGGGTACATGTGCAGAATGTGCAGGTTTGTTACATAGGTATACACGTGCCATGGTGGTTTGCTGCACCCATAAACCTGTCATCTATATTAGGTATTTCTCCTAATGCTAATCCCTCCCCTTGCCCCCAGCCCCTGACAAGCTTGGTGTGTGATGTTCCCCTCCTTGTGTCCATGTGTTCTAATTGTGCAACTCGCACTTACGAGTGAGAACCTGCGGTGTTTGGTTTTTCCATTCTTGTGTTAGTTTGCTGAGAATGATGGTTTCCAGTGTTCATACATAATGCCTTTTAATCTGGATATCGATTCTTTTTCTTTTTAAAATTCTTTTGTTAATAAAATACTTGAAATATACAGAAATCCTAGAGATTAATGATGCAGTCATCTCGTAGACAAACATGTTTTACCAAAACCTTTTAATAATCTTATGAGATAATTACTTTTTTTCTTATCCAATCTTTATTTTAGTATCTCTTTTTTCTATTTAAATATATTTTTATTAAACTCTTCTCTACAGTACTTAGTATACCTGTTTGTTTTGGTAATTGGTCTTTCTCTGGATATATATATTTTTCTCTCTCAAACTATTTTAAAATACTTTGTGTCACTTTGTTTTATGTGTTTCTTTTGTGGGCAGCATATGGGTACATTTAATTTTTAATCCAATCGATAATCTCCATGTTTAATGGTTTTATTAAATCTTTTTGTGTATATTTTTACTGACATGATAAAGTTATTTATGCTGTCTTTTTTCCATTTTCTTTATTATCTTTTGATTTGCTACTATTTTTATTTTCCTTTTCTAACTTCTGTGGGATGAATAACTTTTCATTCTAGTCTTCTTTTAATAAGATAAGGTTTGCATTTTTATTACTTTAGTGGTTATTCACACATGTTAGCATACACAGCAAGTTTAAATTTTCTAACAGTTTTAAGGTTATTTGGTAGTCCCACCCTCCTGCAGGACATAGCAAGAGCTTTAATGATTTAAGCCATAGAAACTACTTCTCATTGTCTTGTTACTTGTGTATATAAATTTACTCTTATCTCTTTCAAAAAAAACTTATTTTTATCAAAGCTAATTATGTTTATTCACATATTTTATTAATTTTAGGCTTCCAATTGTTTCTTGTACTCCACATTTTCTTCTGAGTTTCCATTTCATCATTCAGAAGCCCCTCACTCCTTGTAACTTTAGTGAGTTTGAGTAACTTTAGTGGCTTTGAGCATCTGAAAAATGTCTTTACTTTGTTTTTGCTTTAGAATGATAGTTAACTGGGTATAAAATCCTGGGTTGGCATTTACCCTCAACATTTTGAGGCTATTAATTCATTATATTCTGGCATCTATTTCCAATTACAAAGAAATGCACTGGGAATATAACCAACAGGAGTCAGTTCTCTGTCTTTTCTCTCTGACAACTCTTAAGATATTTTGTATGTTACCCTTCATGTTCTGTAGTTTCATTACAAGTGTCTAGGTGTGAATTTATTTCCATTTATCCTCTTTGGTACTTGGGGCATTCTTTTAAATTGAAGACTCATGTCTTTCTCCAATTTAGATATTTTCCAGCTATAATAACAGACATTTCCTCCATTCTTGGCTTCCCACTTCTCTGATGCCACTCCAACATAGTCAAAGTGATGGTTTGGGGCATCTCATTACAGCCTGGCCAGGATGGAAGTCTAAGCTCTGTACTCTGCCTTTGCTGGCTGGGGTACAGGTACAGCTGCAATTTGTTCTTTGTGTGTG
>NW_016107741.1:2110656-2111824 GCF_001604975.1 Cebus imitator
AGCTGGAGTAGAGTGGCTAGTATGTAAATGTTCTTTCCCAGTTGCCCTTTTAATAGTTTTTGGCTAGAGAGATCTGGCTTTTCTCAGGCTTTTTTGTTTGTTTTGGTCTGTATCTATTGGCATTTCCAGATATCCAGTCTGGAATATATGATGCAAAAAGAAAATCTCAGGTCCCAAGGTCCTTAGTCAGTCCACCTTCTTTCTCTACCTTTCAGAGGCTTGTTATATTTGATTTATGTTTAATGTTCAGGGTGGTTTGTGGTACTTAGCTGGAAAAATAGGAAAAAGTATGTCTACATCATCTTCATGGAAGCAAAGCCTATGAATTTTAAAGTCATGGGGGAGGATCCAAGATGCCGTTTAGGAACAGCTCAGGATTGCAGCTCCCAGTGAAAGCGCAGGGGGTGAGTGGACGCTGCATTTTTATTGCCCACAGACTAGGAAATTCCCAGGCAGAGGAGCTGCACGGTCCCCAGCGCGGCTGTTTCAGCCAGCGCCGCTGCTTTGCCCCACGCGGCTGCTTTGTCGGCGCCCTGGAGCAGCGGTTCTCCATACAAAATACACCGGTCCAGGTGCCCTTTTGGCTGGCGATTGGAGCCACGGGAAGTCACCCATTCGTCTGTTTAAAAAGGGGACTGAGCAGAGAACCAGGACAGTAGATTCCAGGGCAAAAAAAAAAAAAAAGCGCCACAAACCTCAGTGCTGCCATTTAGCGCCACAAACCTCAGTGCTGCCATTTAAGCCAGCGCAGAGAGCAGCCGCAGGGGAAAACAAACAGACCCCGGCGCCTCTTCAACAGGCGACTGGAACACCAACTTAAAAAAGTAGCTGAGGCAGGGAGCCAGGAGATCAGGCTCGGCTGGACCCACCCCCACAAAAGAACAGCAACCAGAAACTCTGGACTGAGACTTTCACAGCAAGCGCAGCTGAACCCAGGACGGTCCAGCTCTGTGGGGGAGGGGCGTCCGCCATTACCAAGGCAGCCCGCCAGGACCGATATAGTCGGCCAATGCTGAGGCAGCCCTCCGTTGCCAAGGCAACCCGCCATTGCTGAGGCAGCCCGCCGTTGCCAAGGCAACCCGCCACAGCAGAGACTCCGCATCAACAGAGGCGGGCCACCATCGCCAAAGCAGTTCTAACTACACCCATATAAACAGGACTGCAGGGA
>NW_016107741.1:2119520-2126012 GCF_001604975.1 Cebus imitator
CCTGTTTTTGCATTTTGGTTCACAAGCTTATTTTGAGAAAGAGATTTTGCTTTATTTCTCTCTCTTTCTCTCTATCTCAATGATCCCTTGTCTTTCATTATCTCTTTCTCAAGACACTGGACTTCAATTCTAGAACCAGGTTTAAAACGTAATTCAGGGTCGTTGTTTTTTTTCAGTCAGCTACAGTTATCACAGATCTGAACCCCAAGGCAGTTGGTGACCTGGCTAAGCTCCTAGTGGATCAGCTATGACTGAGTTCTTCCACTCGTTTGGCCCGTAGGTAACTGTGAACTCTGCAGGTAACTGTGAACTCAGTGAATGGCAGCAGATTTTTCCGTTTGTTTTCATTGGTGGGGAAAGAGGAAGAACCACTTCAGCCCTAGCTTTAAGCAATGAGTTTGGTCCAGTGCATACCAAGTGGAGATGGAGAACCACAGGGCATGTTAGTCTCCCTTACTTTGAAGCCAAACTGTCTTCTTTTAGACCCAGGTTTTGAGAGGCTGCTGGGTTTTTCGTTTCTGTTACTCTTTTTTTGGAGCACAGCAATATTTATTTTTATCACAAACTTTTAAAAATCTTTTTGATATCTCATTAGTATGTGTTGGGAGCAGAAACTGTGTACCAAAACATGAACTTGCCTGGCTATCTTAATGGAAAAATCTAAATTTTACTTAAACACCTTCGGAAACACTTGGGGGGAGTAGTTTACATAAGATAACAAGCAGCAAAACCCCAAATTAGCTCAGATTAGGTTAATTCCAAAAAAGAACCAGTTTTTAGCTAACATCATTTATTTATTAGCAATTCTGGCATATAATTATGTAATTTTTTTACATCTCCCTTCACATGAACGCATCATCCAAGTAACTTTGTGTTAAATTGTTATTCAGTATTATTAGGTAAATATAAGCCAAATGTATGCTATCACTAAACTTTCTTCTAACCTTTTTTCTCCCTAGGGCTGATAATTGTCTCATTTTCCTGTGCTTAGTTGTCCTTTTTATCTATAGCTAATTCTTCCCATGTCCTATTATGGGTAATGGAGATTTCCCTGCAGTCAAATATCTCAGTTTATATATCAATTACCTTTTTCTCCTTTCTGACTTTCTTCCTAGTACTTTCCATCTTCATGTCCATCAAGGCCAATTACTTTCTTGGACTTTGGACGATTGTCTTCTTGAAACTTCTCTTTGCCATCAATCTGGGGATTATCTTTTCCTCTTTCAACTGTGTCAGATCTCCTATCTAAGGGCCTCACTACTTCTTTCTGGATTTACTGTGGTGTGGCTCATGCTCTAGAGAGTTTCTAAGAAAAGATACATGAGAGATACCTTTAAAAAAATCTTTATTTTATTCTCACTCTCAATCAGTAGACTGGCTGATATAGCATTCTAGGTTAGAAATTACTAGAATTTTTGGAAGTCATTGATCTATTTTCTTCTAGCTACTAAAGTTGGTAAGTCAAAGACTGTTTTTTTGTTTGTTTGTTTGTTTGTTTTTTCCTCATCTTTCATATGGGACCCGATTTTTATCTCTAGAATATTTTAGGACTTTCTTCTAATCATCTGTGTTCTGCAGTTTCACAATTGTGTACCATAACGTAGGTGTTTTTTTATTCTTTGGATTATGATCTAGGGAGGTCTTTTCAATGTTGAGACTCAAGATACTTGAGTTCTGGAACTCCTTCTTGAATTACATGGCACAACAGCTAAACTCCTTATTGGAATTTAGTTTTTCTTCTTCCAGAGTCCACCCCCAACCCCTATTCCCCTTACATCCAGGTAGGCCAGATGATAAATTCTCACCAATAATAGGAGAAGGGATATCTGGGCTAAGGCATTGCAGAAGTAGGTGGTTTACTCCACTCTCTTTCCTCCCATTTGCCAGATGGATGCAGCAAATGTCAAGGTGCTAGGATGGTACAGCCACAAGGTAGAAGGATCATGGGTCCCTTAGTCATCATGAGGAGACAAGCAGCTTGGTAGCCAGTAACCATTGGCATTCATGTGTTATGTGAGTGAGAAAAGTACTTTAATTTGTGAAGCCACTGATGTTTAAAGGTTTGTTATAGTGGTCAGTGTTCCCTGACTGATATATATTTTTGAAATATCCTCCAAACTGCTTTCTCTGTTCCCAAATTCCTGCAATGTTAATCAGTGAGATATTTGACTTCCTAGATTAATCTTCTAATTTCTTATGTTTTCTCACATCCTATCCATCTCTTGGGCCTTTTTTGCCTACTTTCAGTGAATTTGATTTGATAATTTCTTTGAATTATTTTATTGAAAAACTTTGAAGGGGGGATGAAGAGGGAGAGAGCTATCATACTTTTTTAATTTCCAAGAGTATTTCTTTGATTCTTCTATTACAGTATATTTTATAGTATATAGTTCATGTTTGACTAACTCAACACACTTCTTATCTCTGAGGATAATAATTATAGCTTTAAATTATTTCCTGATTTTTACATCATTCATTTCCTTTGTGTGTATTGGAAGCTATTTCACAATGTCTTAATGATACAGGGCTGTCATACTTCTTTAGACTGAAGCACTAGAAGTCTGACTGAAAGCTCCATGTGGGGCAGGGAGCAACTAGTGAGCTTCCTGTAAAACAGTTACATGGACCACTGGCTTCTTCACTGGATGAGCTCCAATTATTTGTCATGAATTATCCACTTGGCCCAGATTTTCTGGGAATACAGGGACAGGAGATTGGGTGGGAATGGAGAGTGGTGTTCCCATCATTTTCTATGTTACTGGTACTTCACCCTTACCTTCAGCTTAACATGTGCCAGGTATCATCCCTAATCTCAAGTCTCTCTAGTTCAATGTATGCGTAGAATTATAAGGATGGGAAGAAATAATTGCCTGATATGTAAACAAAGGCTGGGTTGATTGGTTGATTGGGATCTTTCACACTCCCAGAGTTTTATAAGTGAAGTGGTGTCTTAGTAATTCCTTTAGCCAAGATGTGGGCAACACAGGAGAGATAGTAAGTAGGGCATGGTTTGAGGTTCTAGATAACTGGCTTTTTATATGGTAGAAGGACCCCAGCAACAAGAAATGAGAGATAACTTAGACTGCCAGGGTATCTCACTTTGGAGTTGATTTGGAAAGTCCTACCCAGAAACAGAAGTGAGTGAATGAGGACAGTGAGACAGGAAGAGGAGAAAAAGCCACAAAATAGTGAGTTATTAAGTTGGTAAATAGTGTGGTCAACTGGGGCTCAAGCTCAATCAGTGCCATCTGGGGAAGTAGTAGAACAGATCTCAGAACTGTCACATCAAACTAAATGGAAGTGAAGTCATTTATCTATTGACTCTTATTGTCTCTCATTGGTTACTCTTGGGGCATCAACATCCCCCTCATACTTCAAGGGGCCTAAAGGGTCTCCCTGTGCTTTGGAGAAAGTCCTGAGCAACCAAGCAAGGAGATGCCAAGACTGAGATATAACACATTGGCAGTATGCATGGAATGTCCATCCCAGCTGCAGGGAGATGAGTTAGGCTAAGAGCACATAGTGAAAGATACCATGAGTATCTGCTACACGATGTGGCGGAAGTAGGTGACACAAGTGACTAAACAGAAGAGAGAAGCACCTGCCTAGCCCAAGGGGGTCAAAGCCAGAGTGTTCAAGCAGAGATCCTCCAAGGAGCCTTCAAAAAAAGGCCCATATGACAAAGGACCAGCTTTAAAGGTCTGCCAAGCATAAAAAAAAAAAAAAAAAAAAAAAAAACGAAGACAACTCAGAAGAGACCAACTCCATTCCTTTCCTTTCTATTCCCTATCTTATGCCCAAACTCGAGTGGTCTGCCCAACATGCTAGGGGGTTGGGGAAGAGGAGAAACCCAAGTTCACACCCATATCTTCACTGGAGGTGTCAAGTGTGGAAAAGGGATAAAGTGTTGCCTTTACATGAGGCTTTCTGTTTTCATCTATATCTTGGATTGGACAATGACTTGAGAACTGAGACTATTTGCAACTGTCTATAACCACAAAAACTACACGTTACCTAAGAATGAACAGAAAATTTTTCATCTTGGGGTAGGGTACATTCAACCCTTCCAAATAAAAGTTATTCAGGAATGTAGCAGATAAGAAATAAAGTTGCATTTTGATTGTAACATTGCCTTTGCTTATTTGACCTACATGTATCTTTTCTTATTTTCCCTGGTAGGCCATATTTTCCAAAATGAAAGAGGTGATGAAGGATATGGCAGACAGAAAGCTTGGCTTGAGGCTATGAGAATGAATCTAAATTCCTTACCACTGCTCATAAGGCTCAGTGTGGGCCTGAGTCTGCATATACCTCCTAGTCATGTAACACTCTCTTCTTCAAATTCTATTCTTCAGCCACAGGGAGATCCCTTCACTTCCTGTAGAGCACCAACATGTAGTTCCCTCCCCTGTCCCCTACGTTGTTGTTCTCTCTCCACTCTCCCACCTCCTCTGTCTCGTCTTATGCTCACCTAACTTACTATTCACTAGATCTCAGATTTTGCCTCCTTCAAGAAGACCTTCCAGCACCCAAGTTCCCAGCACTCCCTGTACTCCATCTCTCCTAGCACCTTATCACCACTATATTTACTTGTTCACTTTGTGGTGTACTTTTTGCCCATACCCACTACCGCAATTTCTGTAAGTGACAGTCTGTCTGGCTCTTGTCTGCAACCCCAGAAGTTAGTATAGTGTCTGGCATACAGTGGGAAATTACTGTCAAATGAATTAATTTGTATGTGTATTTACATAAAACATTCGATAAATGTACATAAATCAAGCCACAGATTTAAAAAAATAAGCTTTACTATAAAAAATAAAATGAAAAGATATCGGAACTATCCTGAAAAATTCAGGATTTATGTTGGCTATATATAGTAAGTATATATCTCTTAAGAGAGTGTTTCTCAAAGTGTTGTCTCTGGACCAGGAGCATCACCTGGGAGTTTGTTAGAAATGCAAATTAACAGCAGGGAAACCTACCCTACCTCACTCCCAACACAGAAACTCTGGGAGAGGGGCCCAGCATCTGTGTTTAATAAGCCCTCTGGGGCATGCTCAAGTTTGAGAACCATTGCCCTAATATTTGAAAAGCCCCTCCCTGCAAAAAGCTTAAGTCATATTTGAGAGGCGATGGTGTGTCTATTAAACATCCCTGAAAGTTGAGATTTGTATGTTCTCCTTTTCCTTGATTTCATTCAAGTTAACCATCCAAACTAAAGACTGTCCAACACAGTCCATTACGAGAGGACTCGGCTGGAAAGGATTACAAATGAGTACTACTGTCAATATCTACAAACGGTCTCCAGGTGTGTGCATCTGGTATGCCTGGCTAGGAAATCACTGGATTACTTGCTTCATTTAGTTCTGCATTTTAACAGTCTGACATTTTAAACTTCATGGCTGGATTTTTAATCAGATGGGCTGATCTCTGTACCTATCTTGGCATGACAATTTACTTTGTGGGAGAATTGAATTAGCAAAGGTGTTAAGCCTCAGGTTTGGCCAAGGGGAAAGGAAGTGACACTTAAAATGTATGACCATTCCACACAGGACTTAAGACCAAAGCCTCCTGTTGGATGTGGACAGAGAAGAGCCATACAGACATCATCCAGAACCTTCAGTGTGTATTTACTGATTCCTTGACCCGAGGAAGTTGTATAGTATTAAATCCCCATCAAGTTCAAAAAGACAGGAAGTCTTATATTATGGGTTAGATTCTATTTTATCCATGAGGATCACCAATAGGACCAATGGGAAAGGCCTAAGACATAGGAAGGAAAATACATTTTTAAATGTAGTAAAACAACAACAGCAAAAACAAAAAAGCAAGAAGAGCACAAAGAAAAAGAGTGGAACAAATAACAAACAAAGGAAAAATGCCAGACACTATGTAGAGGAGGAAAAAAAAAAGAGAAGAATAAAAATGCCAACCATCTTAGGTGCTAATGGCTGCCCACTTATTCTTTAGAATTGCTCTGTCCAAGGAGGCTGCTAGTTATATGAGGCTATTTATATTAAAATCAATTAAAATTACATAAAATTAAAAATTCAGTTTCTCCATTGCAGAAGACACATGTCAGTTGTTCTGTAGCCACATGTCGCTACCATATTGAACAGCACAGATCAGGACACTCCCATCATCATAGAAAGTTTGATTGGACAGTGCTCCTCTAGATTTTACTTTAAGATCAAACATGTACTTCTCCCTGTCTTTCTAGGTGTACCTAAATCCACAGAATACGGAAAACTGAAAGGTTGATGTCCAGGGATGAAAGTAATTTTGCTTTGCTGATGAGGAGGAAGTCAAATTGTCTCTATTTGCAGACGACATGATTGTATATCTAGAAGACCCCATCGTCTCAGCCCCAAAACTCCTGAAACTGATAAGCAAGTTCAGCAAAGTCTCAGGATACAAAATCAATGTGCAAAAATCACATGCATTCCTATACACCAATAACAGACTTAAAGAGAGCCAAATCAAGAACAAACT
>NW_016107741.1:2127767-2151835 GCF_001604975.1 Cebus imitator
AATTTTCTCTGAAATTCAGTGCAAACATGGTCTGGTTTGTTTGTCTATACATCTCTCAAGCATATATTCAACACAATTCTACACAACAAATGTTAACTTGGATGCCTGCTCTGGGCAAGACACTATCCCGAGCACCACCTGAAGAGTAAACATGCATAGCATATAGTCCCTGTTTTCCAGGGACATATTTGACAGAGCATGTAAGACTAGGACATAATTATAATACAAGATAAGAAAAATAGGTACGTTGAGAGGGGTATAAAATAAGGTATGGGTCTTTAGTCTTGTTGTGCATATAATGCCTTGTTAAAAATACGAATGTTTCAGGATCATCCCCAGACAGGTGTATTTGTTGGTCTGAGAGAAGCTTCCAGCATTGGGCATGTACCTTCTTTATGGATGCATATATCTATAAGATGGCTGGTGGGTTTAAGGAGGCAGGGAAGTACAAGAGAATGGGCATTGATGTGGAGGTCAAGAGAAAAAGGACTTATAATCTGGCTCAGGCACAGACATTTATGTGCTGTTGAGCAAATCACTTCAGCAAGTTAACTGGTGACTATGGTCAAAATAACTGATTATGATTCATGTTTGAATCTTCAAATGTCAGAAGAACAATTTAAATCCTTGAGTAGGAAAATGAACTCAGAAATTAGTGAGATCTGAATGGAATAAACAGGGAAACCAAGTCCTGAAATCACCAGGATTACTCAAGAGAATTAAGCCACATCAGAAGACAATATATACAATTCTTTGGAGACAGATGAGTCATCTATGATCCTTATCAAGCTATTAATTAATATAGGTAGATCAGCAATCCTTAAGGGAAGAGCACATTCTTCATAGATAGAACAATTATGGAATACAGGGAAGCATTCCTTGGGATACAATACATAAAACTGAGAGTAGCTGGTAAAATTATGTTCCAAGATATGATACTTCACCAGGTGACAAATGAGTAACTTTCTGAGCACACTGTCCATATATATTTCCTAGCCTATTCCTTGGCAGTAAAGGCTTTCACATCAATGGCTGATTGACTTGGGCCAGTGTGATAGACACCTCTCCTATGGCTGGGAAAAACCAGAAAAATCAGTATTAAGTTTGTGATTGACTTCAATCACATCGTAGCCTAAACAGCACATAAGTATTTAAATTTTAACTTCTTCATTCTCATCCTTGGTTTCTTTTTTGTCCATCTGTTTTGGGATATTGCAAATACTTCCTTTCTCCCTCCTTTTACTGTTATTATTCCTCCTCCTTCTCCTCCTCCTGCTCCTCCTCCTCCTCCTTCTTCATCTTCTGCTGATGCTGCAAGATTGGAGATGAAGGGACTTGCTGTTTCTTTTTTTATGAGAAAGAGTTTTTTAAATATACTTTTAGTTCTGGGGTACATGTGTAGAACAACACATGCCATGGTGGTTTGCTGCATCCATCACCCTGTCGTCTACATTAGGTATTTCTCCTTATGATATCCCTCCCCATCCCCCACCCCCTGCTATCCCTCCCCTAGGCCCCACCCCCCAACAGGCTGCAGTGTGTGATGTTCCCCTCCCTGTGTCCATGTGTTCTTATTGTTCAACATCCACTTATGAGTGAGAACATGCAGTGTTTGGTTTTCTGTTCTTGTGTCAGTTTGCTGAGAATGATGGTTTCCAGCTTTATCTATGTCCCTGCAAAAGATATGAACTCATCCTTTTTTATGGCTGCATAGTATTCCATGGTGTATATGTGCCACATTTTCTTTATCCAGTCTATCCTTGATGAGCATTTGGGTTGGTTCCAAGTCTTTGCTATTGTAAACAGTAACACAATAAACATATATGTGCATGCGTCTTTATAACAGAATTATTTATAATTCTTTGGGTATATACCCAGTAATGGGATTGCTGGGTCAACTGGTATTTCTATTTCTAGATCTTTGAGGAATCACCACACTGTCTTCCACAATGGTTGAACTAATTTACACTCCCACCAACTGTGTAAAATTGTTCCTATTTCTTTACATCCTCTCCAGCATCTGTAGCCTCTCGATTTTTTAATGATCGCCATTCTAACTGGCATGAGATGGTATCTCAATGTGGTTTTGATTTATATTTCTCTAATGACCAGTGATGATGAACTTTTTTTCATATGTTTGTTGGCTGCATAGATGTCTTCTTTTGAGAAGTGTCTGTTCATATCTTTTGCCCACTTTTTGATGGGGTTGTTTCTTTTTTTCTTGTAAATTTGTTTAAGTTCTTTGTAGATTGCTGTTTCTTAACTGGATAAAGCAGATAAAGAAAAAGAGTATTGGCTCACTCAAGGCTGTCCTAATTTCCTTCATTTTAACATATTTCTTCACCACCCCAGAATGCCTTCTCTAATGACAAACAATTTCCTGCTATACCATATTTCAAGACTTTATTCCTTGCAAAAGTCCATGCAAATGTTAGTTTTGTAAGTCATAAGCAGTTTTCTAAGGAATTTTTAATTTTCATTGGACATGCAGGCTAAAATGCAATTCTGGCTTTTATTACACACTAAAAGCCTGTCTTTAAAATAAATCAGCAAAGGAACATTTGGGTGCAATACATAGCACATAAGAGGCAAGATGATTATGTAAGACCATGCTGGTTGTACATTGCACAACTACAGGAAAAGTCATTCATAAAGTCTTTGATGTGAATAGCGTTCCCTGGAGTTGTACAGTATACAACCTGCTCAGCTGCTCATGACAGACATAACAGTAATATTTCTATATAATTATTATATGTTGGGCTCTGTGCTAGACCCTGGTGAGCCAAAGTAATGAAGTTTCTGTCCTCATGGAGTTAATATGACATTAGGAGAGTCAAAGAATTAAGGAAATATTCATGATTAAAGCATGATGGGTAATATAAGAATTATACGGTGAAATGGAGCACAGAGAAGGGAACCCCTTTGAGAATGGGTCAGGGGAGATTCCTAAAGCAATTGACATTGTTTTGAAATATTAGAAATAAACAGGACTTAGATAAGCCAAATGAGTAATATGATTGGAGTGTAGAGGGGGAAGGGATGCTGAGGAAGGGACATCATTCCAGAAAACTATTATGCATGAAAAGAACTAAATGATGTGTGATGTGCTAAGTTATCAGCTACTTCCTGATGCCAGTTTTGTTGGAGCCAAATGTGCTTGCTTTATCAGTGCTCATGGCAGAGCCAAGCCATGGGTCATGCTTAGAAATGTCATCTCTAGGCAGTCACATGGACAGCTATACTTTGCACCTGCTTGGTGACACTTGTCTCTAATCTTATGTTTTGCTCCAAAGTAAATGGGGTACTTTATTCCCCACTCAACTGTGGGACCTCATTAAGAATAGAGTATGTCTTAGTTTCCAATGTCCTTCATGGTATCTTTGCATGTGGCAGGTTTCCAATAAATATTGATAGAAAACAATTAAACCATCATCTAACAAGATAAATCAGCATAAGATAAAGACTTGGGATTCTTTTTACCTTTTTCCAACTTTTCAATTAAGTTAAACCAACATAGACATGTAAGTTGGGAAGATTTTGAGCCTGGTTTTTCTGATTTCAATTGTGCTGTTAGCGAACACATTAGGAGTGGCTTCCTGATATTGTAATATGACAGAAAAGGACATTTAAACAAATAATGATATTTGCAGCCAAAGAGCCATGATCTCATGTTTTGATTCCAATCTTATAAACACTTGAAAGTAGCTTTATAGGTATCTTGGGCTAAGACACCTCTGAGAGAGCGTATAGTTCTTGTGCAGTCATTGGAAAGAAAACACAGTATCCTGTTCCAATAAAAGTTTCAGACACGGCAGTAAATCAGGCTTGCCTTCCAGAATGCAACATTAGGCCATTGGTTTGGGCACAACATTTGGTAATATCATTGAGACACTGAAGGTGATCACCATAACCCACATATATCTGCAGTTCCAAGGGCAGCTTTATGTTGAAGGCAGAACATGACAATGGCATGCAGTTTTTTACCTCATATGGTGAAGACCGTAGAGACTACCAGCCAGTAACCAATTAACAAGATTAACTTTTGTTTTGATCCCAGATGAGTGACTTTTCTCAAAGCTCATAAAATATCTTTGTGTCTCCACTAAGTTTGCAATGACAGTGGTGAGAGTTCTCAAGTTATTCCACTCAGCTTAAAAATTTTTAAGAAGTTTGATTGCAAAAATGCTCATTGACCTTTCAATTACACCACTCCTTTCTCTTATTAGTGACAACGTGGCCAGCAACAGAGAGGACAAGTGGCCTAAAAAATGTGGGCTTTCATAATTTGGCCGATATTTTCAGCTTGTATTTAGGAGATTTTACTTCCAGTTTTCTCCTGGCTTTTCCACTGCTGTAATTTCTCACAAGCTCTGATTCCAGAATAGCTATGACAAATTTGATCATCCATGATGACAGTGGTATAAGTTATAGAAATACTGGCTTCCAGATTACTTTGGAGAACAAATTCAAATTTAATGCTGCCAATACCCCATATTTCCTAGGAGAAAATCTTTTGTTTCACTTATAGGGATACTCAAAGAAATGAATAAACTTGCCCATTTAAGAGCTTCTCATTTACTGTATAATCTCATTACTTTAGATTCTGATGATCTTGGATTACATTGGGCTATTTCAACACTTAATTTTTCATGATTTCTTGAGGCTTTCAACAAAACAAATATACTTTATGGGTACAAATAATTGATATGTTACAGCATTGATATAAATATCTTTATAACTGAGCATCTTTCTATATTTGCTTTGCACATAGGTGTCCAGGGTATTTTTTGAAAAGAATAATAGTTCTATAAATATTTCTCTATATCCATCAGCCAAAATATGTTAAGGCCAGACTGTGACCTGGATAATTTTAAAACAACATACTTCCAATTGTAAAATGTAGTTCAAACCACTCATCATTTTCAGTCTTTTGGAATCTCTCCGGTCCCCAGGTCTATATTCTCATAGGTGAGCCCATCTCCCAGGAATAGTCAGTTTGATCACAGTATTCAGCCACTGTGCCTATAGAAAACAGGGGCTAGGAGATCCTAGCAGTGTGTCTAACAACTGGAAAGGGCATGTTGGCAAGCAATCCCAGTAGCAGGCAGGCAAGAGATTTCAGGAAGGTTCTTCCCTGAGCTGGTAGGGAACAAGAGAATACAGCCCTCCACCACTGTAGAAAAATGAGAAGGGATGAAGACGGTACAGCCCTAAGGAGGCTGAGCTGATTCTGATTTACTGAGATTTAGCTTGAACTCAAGAGATGAGCCAGTAGGATAGAAATTGAGGTGGCTGTCCTGGGAACAAAGAATTGCGGTTATATGAACCAGAGGCAAGATCAGAGCCAAAGTGGCAGCCAGGAGGGCATGAGAGGATATTCTGGGTATTAAACCAGAATTCCTTAAATCCCCCCAACAAATATACATGTTGGGTCTAGAAACTAGCATGACATTGAAATAAAGTGACTGTGCCAGGGTGACTTCAGTGGGTGGCTCTATTAGTCTGTTTTCACACTGCTATAAAGAAATAGCTGAGACTGGGGCATTTATAAAGAAAAGCAGGTTCAATTGACTCACAGTTCACACGGCTGGGGAGGCCTCAGGAAACTTACAATAAGGTTGGAAGGGGATGCCAGGCACATTTTACATGGTGGCAGGAGAAAGAGAGATGCAGTGGCACACATAGAAACCACCAGATTGCATGAGAACTCATTATCACGAGAACAGTATGGGGAAACTGCCTCCATGATCTAATCACCTCCCACCAGGTCCTTCCCTCAACATGTGGGGATTATAGTTTGAAATGAGATTTGGTTGGTGACATAAAGGCAAACCATGTCAGTGGCCCTGTTTTCCAGGCCATATGAATGTTTACCCCATGCTGCAGGGCCCTCAATAGCTCCATTTTCTCCTGTGGCTAAGTCCTTGTAATTTCTACAAAAAGTCTTTCTTCATCACTGAAGGTTCAATCTTACACTAGTTTCCAGACCCAACCTTTATCTTTGTTGGGAGGATTTAAGAGTTCTGGTTTAATACCCTGGATACCCTCTCATGTCCTCCTGGCTGCCATTTTGGCTCTGATCTTGCCTCTGATTCATATAACTGCAGCTCTTCTTTGTTCCCAAGACAGCCACCTCAATTTGTTGCCTACTGGCTCATCTATTGAGTTGAATCTGAATCTCAGTAAGTCAGAATCAGCTCAGCCTCCTTAGGACTGTACCATCTTCATACCTTTTAGGTTTCCTACAATGGTGGAGGGCTGAATTCTCTTGCTCCCCACCAGCTCAGGGAAGAACCTTCCTAAAATCTTTTGCCTGCCTGTTATTGGGATTTCTTGCCAACATACTCCTTCTAGTTGTTAGACACTCCACTAGGGTCTCCTAGCCCCTGTTTTCTGTAGCCACAGTAGCTGGATACCGTGATCTACCTCTGTATTCATTCATATTCTCCAAGAAGGAGATGCTAAGACAAGATGAAGTATGCAAGGATTTAATTAGGGGACATGGCCCCATGAAAGGAACTAGGAGGGGAAAGGAGTAGACCTGGAGAGCATTCACTTTGTGATGCAAATTGACTTCCAGTGATGGAGAAAGAGGAGAAGATGGAAGCTTCTAGACCGTCCTTCTGTCTTAGGAAGGTTTGGGAAAGCCAACAGGGCATCTTATCCAAAGTCACCCATCAAAGGGGTACTGTGTCTCTCAGGAAAGGACCTGCCTTAGAACCCCCTCAACCCCAATCACACTTAGTCATTGGTAGAGAGCAGCCTGTGGGAAAGGGGCCATAGCACAAATCCACTGACAGATTCCCGAGTGCACTAGATGGAGTTTCAGTCAATTACATTCCCTGTAGTCACATGTGTGCCACCTGCATGCTCATGACCTTCACAACTTGTCAGTTTGGACTTTCTTCCAGCACCCAAAGCTGGGTCTGTACCCCAAGGTAGCTATTCTCACTCTAAGAGCATGCTGTTTTACCTTCAGTTCCCAGTCTCTCCTAGCCTGCTTTATCCAGCTGGAATCAACAGACAGCCATGTCAGGCCTTATCACCAGTAGCATTTTCAAGTATGAATTCCTCTCTGGCACTTCTCCAGAAATGTATATGTACTTATAAAACCCAAATTGTAAGAGAAATTCATTGAAACATTGAGGAAATGAGAAAAGGTGTTATAATTCTCCTCGAAAAATTAAAACTGAACAATCAACATAAAGATATAACTAGCTTGACGGAAGCCACTGACAAAAAGTCAAAAGAGCAGGAAACTCTGACATGGTGTCAAAGATCAAGGTTGGCGTTTCCAGAACCATGACAGGAGTACAGAACATTGGTCACGAGCTTATCAATCATCCTTTCTTACAGCTGTTGCCATGATACATGTATGTGTTTGTTGCAGATAAAATAAATATTGATAAGTTTATATGTATAGTATATTTTATACAAATCATATGATTGCTCTTCCAAAAAATAACAAGTTTTTGAAGCAAAATAAGTCCTTCAACTGGCAATTTCTACATGTGACTCTGGAAAGTGATGTTAATTTTATTAGGATATCTCAATGTGAGGTTATTCATATGTTATCCAATAATATTTATCAGCATTTTTCAGTGTTTGAATATTTATTATAAACCATGGTTCTTGGTAAAAATAGTAAACTGAAAATTCCTTATTTATTAAATAATTAAATGTCCATAATAGTAAGATATGAAGAATAGTGGAAGTATTCAAAGAATAATATATGACTTAGAATAATTTGTGAAATTTCCAAGAATTCCAATATCTCATTCCAAGTCTTGAAGACTGTAAATACTGTGAGATAACGCTTGGGAATTCTCCAGGAACGATTAGAGAAATGATGATGACTAAAATGAGAATGCTATCTTCCCTTTTATCCAATCAGAACTCAATCCCCTTAGCCAATCTAAACTTTAATCCCAGTGCTGTGAGCCTAATTTAACTGCTTCTTCAGACTAAGGAAAATAATTACACCATGAAAATTTCAATTGTGAATTTTCCCAACATAGAAAAAGATCAACACAATTTTAAATATTTGTCCTCTATAGAGCTTGGCAACAACATGGCTGAAAATAAAAGTGATATTACAACTAAAAAGAAAATCATACCACTATAGTCATGCTATTGCTGCAGAAAATTTCATATACTTAATCTCTGATTAACGTATCATCTCTCCAAAGAGCTATTCCCAATTTTACTCCAGTATCTTAGTCTGCTCAGGATGCCATAACAAAATATCACAGACCGAGTGGCTTAAACAACATAAATTTATTTCTCACCGCTCTAGAAGTTGGATAATTCAACATCAAGGCACTGGCCAGTAGTATTCCTAGTATATCTCTGAGGTCCTTTCTTATAACATCACTAATTTCATCACAAGGGCCCTACTCTCATGACCTCACCTAACCCTAATTATCTACCAAGAGCCCCATCCCAAATACCATCTGTTGGGTTGTAGGGCTTCAACATGATAACCTGGGGTGGAGGACACAAACATTCTGTTCATAACATCTGACATGGCTTTCTTGAGACCAGAACCAGCTCATGAAAAGACTCTAATCAGGTAAGCATGACTGGGCAGTTCCTACCACTTCTCCTTGGTGCTCCTTATTCCCCTGTAGGCACCAGTCCCTTAGTGTCCTCATGGGTCCTCTCTCTGGGATTTGGGGAGCAAGTGAAGGGAGCAGCACATTCCCATGTATGGAGGGCAGACCATGTGCAGGGGCTTCATAAACAGCATCAACTTTCACCCTTCCAGCATCCTTGCTGGGAGCACCTCTTCCATTTTCAGAAGAGAGACATTTGGGGTTGAATTGGTTTCAATAATTCATATGCCCATGTCACAAAAAAAGTAAGGATAGAACTAGTCTTTTCTTAAAGATACAATTCAGATATTACAGAATTCACCCTTTCAAAGTATACAGTTCAGTGGTTTTTAGTATATTCATAACATGTAACCATCACCCCTATTGAATTCCAGAACATTTATATTACCCCTAAAAGAAACCCCATATCCTTTAGCAGTCACTCCTCATTATTCCCTTTCCCTGGCCCTTGGCAACCACATATTTACCTTCTGTCTCTATGGACTTGCCTATTTTAGACATTTCATATAAATTGAGTCAGACATTTTTTTTTTTGGTGTGATCTGGCTTCTTTCACTTAACATAAACATTTTCAAGCTTCATCTATATTGTATGAATCCCTACTTCATTTCTGTTTATGGCTTAATAATATTCCATTGTATGGATATATCACTTTTAATTATGGATCTATCAACTGATAAACATTTAGGTTGCTTTCACCATTTTGACTCTTATGAATAATGCTGTTATGAACATTCATGTACAAGTTTTTGTATTGATATAGATTTTCCTTTCCCTTGGCTATATACCTTAGGAATTGAATTGCTGGGTCATATAGTAACTCTATGTTTAACTTTTTAGGGAAATTCCAACAGACCTAGTTTTGAACCAAAATATGTCTATGTTCTTTCTACCACATCAAGTAGTTATCACAACTTCCCTCAAACTTTGTTGCACATTCTAAGCACTTGGAAACCTTTGAAAATACCCAAAGCCCAGGTGTCTCCTATGCAACAGATTCTGATTTAATTGGTCTAAGGTGGGGGTTAGATACTGGTGTTTGTTCAAAGCTCTGAGTGGATCCTACTGGGAAGCCAAGGTGGAAAATCATAGCATTCCACTTTATGCATTCCAAATCTATGGACCTTTCAGCTGAGATCAGTCTCCCTACTGTTGATAAAGAAAAATAGTAGGCTAAACCACTCTGGGAAGGTGTTGCCCCTTTCTTGGCCACATCATATTTTAACAGAGTAAAGATGAACAGGTCTTTGACCGAGCATTATATTTGCCTTTGAAGCATAATGAGGCTATGGTAGGTCAGCAGGCCCCTTGGTGCCTAGTGTACATCCATGAAGGTAATAGCCTACTCATTTTCCCGACTTCTGGGATAACATTATTGTCTGTGAACTTTGAAATAACCCTCTGAGATAATGATGGTTATGATCCCCATTTTCTAGATGAAAATGCTAAAGCTTGAAGAGTTTGAACCCCTTGCCCAAGGTCCTCAAGTGATGGAGCTGGAATTCAGACTGCAGGCATCCAACTCCAGAGTCATCAGTCATAACTGATCTCTGGTATTGACTCTATTCTAATAAACAACTTTAACAAAAATCAGTGATATTGACTCTCTTATAATAAACAACTTTAACTTTATTTATCTTAATTACTGAAAAAAATATCACCAAACATTGTACTCTATATGACCAAAACCAAAACGAAACACTCTGGTGAGAAGTGAACCAAAGATTCTGAAATCTGGCTCAAGGGATTAAGAAAATAAATACTGATAACAGAAAATTTCAGGTGTTCTGGCTTCCAAACCTATGTTGGGAACCTGACCCTAAGGCACAAGATGTATTTTCCATGACCCCATGATGGATATATTTAACGATTCTTTTCTTGGCTGAGAATGGGGGTTCTGATAATGCACCACACACAATTACATTGTCCTGAGTCTGGGAGGACTTTCAAAGGTTGAAAAGCTTGCTAAAAGTTTACCAGCACAGTGAGGACTAAGCTGCCATCTCCTTCTACTGACCAAACCATATCAGTTTCAAAACCATCTCTCTCAGTAGCCTCTGGTTTTATTTAATTTATTGCATTTGGAATTTGATAAGTTCCTGGCTAGCTTTCACATTCTTTTGCATCCTAGTAATTCACATATTATCTTTCAGCTTTCAATTCTTCGAATCTTCTAGTTACTCCTAGAGAAAAACTGCTTTAGTGTTTTATCCATTTAATGCCTCAAAAACAAAGTCAAACACAGGGATATATTCTTACCCCAAAATGTTATTATGGTCCAGAGACTCCTCAATGTCCAACATTTTGGGAGGTCCATTTTTTTTGTGCACACCCCCCACTGAGGATCTATAGATGAAAGTGTCCCCACCCTACAGGAGCTTACATTTTTGTGGGAAGAACAGACAACAGCCAGTTAAAAAATAATATAGGCATTCCGATAGAGGCATAGCATGTGGTGCTGCCCAAACTCATGATTGAGGAAGCTTGCACAGACTGTGGAGGCCAAGGAAGATTTTTTTATGGAGGCTGTGGGCCAAGATGAGTAAAGAGGGACAACTGCATTCCAGGAGTTGGGAGGGCATCCTCAAAGGATCATCTGTGAAAGTAGATGTGATCTGAGCATAGATTGTAGGATATAGAGTGAAGAATAGATTGTAGGATATAGAGTGAAGAAATATAAAATGGCTAATCCATGTATAGTCTTACTACATGTCACTTGTGGTTCTTCCTGCTTAGTAACTGCTTGTTAATCCTCACAACTCCTGGGAGATAGGCACTACTATTTAGAGATGAGGAAACTAACACAGAGAGAGGTCAGAGTGCCCAGTAAGGTATAAAGCTAGGATGCAAATCCAGGCAGCCTGGAGCCAGAGTGCACAGTTTAATTCTACCAGGCATGTATGCAGAACATGCATGAGATCATGACTGACTTTGCCAGTTCATTCCATTCATTCATTCAATCGTTCATTCATTCATTCATTCAACACATATTCATAGAATGCTGCTATATGGCAGGGATGGTAATAGGCTTAAGGATAAAACAGACAAGGCCCTTGAATTCTACACTTAAGGTAATGGTGAGAGAAGGTCAGCGGGCAGTCTGCTATTTGACTAAGATGCAAATGGGATAAGACATGGGCCCTGCCTTCTGGGTGTACAAAGTCTAAGAAGAGAGAATGCTATAAGAATAAGAAATATTCTATCAAAAATCATTCAATATTATGGAAATGAAATTTAGACTGAGCATTGAACCAAATACAAATTAATCTTAAAATGAGTTAGTAAGCAAAGATTGGTAAAGAATAAGTTGTTACGCAAAGGGGAGAAAGATGGAAATAATTGATGCCAATGGAAAGGGAATGCAACTTGATATGAAGAGGCAGGGCAAGCTTACAGGGCTGGCAAATGCCACCTGGAGGCACCATGAACATCACTTGGGTCTCTATCAAAATCCAGGCACCTGTAATCCCAGCACTTTGGGAGGCAGAGGAGGGAGGATTGCTTGAGCCCAAGAGTTCAAGGTCAATCGGGGTAATGTAGAGACCCCATCTCTATAAAAAATAAAAAAAAATAGCCAAGTGTGATGGTGCATATCTGTAATCCTGGCTACTTGGGAGGCTGAGTTGGGAGGATAACTTAAGCCCAGGAGTTGGAGGCTGTAGTGACCTATGATCATGCCACTGCAATCCAGGCTGGGTGACAGAGCAAGACCTTTTCTCTAAAAACACAAGAACAAAAGCCCACAAAATCCATCAAGACTTCTCTTGGAATGTTCAAGGATGTTGCCAGCACATAGTAGCACGTGGAAGCCAGCCTCAAACAACTCTCTGGCCGACCAAGAGAAGAACTAAAGGAAGATAATTACAAATTCTTCCTTGAACGTACCCAATTCATATACTCTGGCCTTAACGACTTAGGCAGACTGGGCATAAAACACATGACCCATCAGCTCCTGATTGACTGACTTGCCCCAGTGTGAACCCCCACACCCCCACTCACCTCCCCTACATCTTTCAAAACTTTCCAGTGACGGGAGAGAGGAGACTACTAGGCTGAGAACATTTTTTCTTAAAAATCTTTCCAAAGTTTCTTTTTAAACCAAAGCAGGGACAACACTTCATGAAACTCTTTCCAAAGCAGATTTTTCGCTTGACCAAAGGTATAATTTTTCCTCCAGGAAGTGAAGGCACCTCATGCTGGTGTAATCGAGTTTCCCTGGGAAGAAGCTGCTGCCCCCTGGGTGGTCACTGCTGTTGAAAAATTAAACACAGATGTTTGGCGGGTCGCCTCCCCATGCATCCCACTCTTTGTGTGTTTCCTCTTAGAAAAGTGGGAGCAGATTCAGGACATCCCTGACATGCTGGGCCTACATACGCATCAACATGTCCATGCAGTTTGCTGTTATACAAACGTCTGAAACTAATTGGTCATCCAGTGAATCCATCAGGCATTACCATATTGGTTATCCCTTTTCCCAGCCATTGTCCCAGCCAATGAACACAGCAGTTATGTCCTTTCTTATTTGAGGAATTATGAAAAAGCTTACAAATTTGATAAATGCAGATTTTTAAAGCTATGTTCTTATTTACTCTTTCAGGAAATAAATGTCAATGATTTTAACCTTTCATATGAAGGGGAAAAGAAAGGGTGAAGGTTGTTTCCTAAACATGGTGCTATTAAGTGAGGATAATGGATATTGACTTGCTAGTGCATCCACCAATTAATAGTAATGTTTGAAAAGTTATGAGCCGAAATAGGAATAGGTTAAGCTTTTAAAACTCATCTTTATAAATATCCTACTAGGTCTTCTATCTAAAGATAAAAACATATTTATTCCAGTCCCCCTCAAGTTAGTCCATCCTTTATTTCCAGTCATTTATAATAAAACTCCTGAAGAATTGTCTGGACTCCCTGAAGCCAATTTCTTTTTTCCCATGCATTTTGCTACTTCAATTTATCTACCTCACTATAAAACTCATTTACACAAAAACTTCTAAAACACAAAAAAATCAGCTCTGTTTTTCAGTTAATTTCATTTTCTTTCTAGTCCTCCACTCTCTAATTTTAGGACCATGCTATAATCAGGCTTGTGCATTAGTACAAGCTGACTTCCTGTACTAGTTCACTGCTATGCTCTTCTTTGGGGGTCCTTAAACAGGCCAATAAAATCCTAGTAAAAACACTGTCTACAACTTCATTCTGCAGCACAAATATTAATCTATTGTCAGTTATTATTTGCAGGCAGCAGTATTTTCTAGTATCAACAAGTCTGTCCAAATCTGGTATGATGCCAAAAAACTCATCATGACACACAATTAAAATACTGTGTTTCCACCCATTTTAGTGAGGGCCAGTAAATAGAGTGTGTGTACATATGTGTGCTGTATACCCTTTAAGTACACAAATGTCACTCAGTCATCTTGCACTTCTATAATTGTGCTCACTGAATGTGTTGCTTCCTTAATGATAACTGTAGGGTAGGGTGATTAATCAATTTGTAAGTGTATTCACTCTCCAATAGCAAACCCTGCAAGCAACTTTTGAGTAATTATGGGGCAGGGAGGCAATAAGTCAAAGCTTTAAAATCACCTTGAAAACATGCAGTTATTTCTCCCATCACCCAATTTTTCTCCAGATAGTGACACATTTCTCAACTTCCTTTTACAAGGAGACTCCAAGTGTTGCCTCTACTTCCTGTTTCCACTTTCCTGCCTTCCAGTCTTGTGAACCTCCTCTTTCCACGCTACTGCAGCCACCAAAGCTGTTTTAATGAAGGATCATTAGTTACACCCGCATTACTATATCCAACGTTAGTTCTCAGTCCACATCAGGCGTGGCTCATGGGCAGTATTTTACAAAGTTCATCACTGTCCTGGAAACACTCTCTAGGCTGGGCACAGTGGCTTACACCTGTAATCCCAGCACTTTGGGAGGCCAGTACAGGAGGATCACTTGAGGCCAGGAGTTTGAGACCAGTCTGGTCAACATGGTGAAACCTTGTCTCTACTAAAAATACAAAAGTTACCCAGGTGTGGTGGAGTGTGCCTGTAATCCCAGCTACTTGGGAGGCTGAGGCATGTGAACTGCTTGAACCTGGGAGGACGAGACTACAGTGAGCTGAGATCACACCACTGCACTCCAGCCTGGGTGACAGAGCAAGACTCTATCTCAAAAANAAAGAAAAGAGAAGGAAAGAAAGAAAAAGAAGAAGCATTTTCTATACTTGACTGTCAGGACAGGCACAGGAAAAACCTTCTTGGTTTTCCTTCTGCCCCTGTTTCTCCTGGGCCTGCTTCACTGGTCACTTCTCTTCCTTTCTTTTTCCTTTTTTTTTTCAAATTGAGGTGAAATTCACATAACACAAAAGAAAGCATTTCGATTCATTGGCATTTAGTACATCCACAATGTTGTGCAACTACTCACCTCTATCTACTTCTAAAACATTATTATCACTCCAAGAGGAGACCCTGTATCCATGAAAAGGTCACTCAACATCCACCCGTCCACCTAACCCCTGGTAACCATGGTAACTACTAATCTACTTTCTGTTTTTATGGACTTTACAATTATGGTTATTCATATGAATAGAATCATATGTCTTTTGTGTCTGGCTTCTTTCACTTAGCACAAGGTTTTCAAGGTACATCTATGTTGTCATATGTGTCAGTACTTCATTTCTTGATGAATGATGACTATTCTATTGTACACACAGACCGTAATTTGTTTCATATGTTGATAGACATTTGGATTGTTTACTTTTGTGTTATTTTTGCCCCTGACTTGTTAATGTCAGTGTGCTCTGGGGCTTAGTCCTCCCACCTCTTCTCTCCCTTTTCCTTTCTACGTCACTCTTTAGTGGATCTATTCCAGCGGCATGATTTTTTTTATGATATCTGAATGCTGTATATCTCCAGCTCAGACCTCTCTCCCAGTTAAATATACTGTTATATTTAACTATCTGCTCAGCATCCATTGTTGGGTGTTTAATAAGCATGTCAAATGCAACATATCCAAAATGATACCTTTTATATTCTCCCACCTACCATTTACTACCAATCCTGCTTCTCCCAGTCTTCCCCATGTCAGTTAATGACAACCCCATCTGTATGCTTTGGCCAAAGAACTTAGAGGCACTCTTGATTTGTCCTGTATTCACATTTGATCCATTACCAAATCCTATCACCTGCTCTCATCACCTCCACTCGGACCACCGAGGTCCACACTACTGTTACTCTTTCCTGGATTATCACAATGGACCCTGACTGGTTTCTCTGCTTCTGCCAAGGTTGGGTTACAAACACACAAACACACACACACACACACACACACACACCCCAATATGAACTCCTCAGGTCTCTGTTTTTTTGGATGTTTTCACAAGCTGTTAGCCTGCTTCTGATTATAAAAGATTTCTTACGCAAAAGCATCATGACCTTCCAGGAGAAGTTGAAATGTATCCATTATCAGCTGGCGAGAATACTCTCAGATGAAATAAGTATGGAAGAAATGACTTTAATTTATTCACTCTCAAATGTGCCTATTTTCTGGCTCTATTTTCGTTGTTTCCAATTCTTAAGGAAAAAATTCAATATAAATTAAGTTCCTTAGGTCTACTCCAAGGGAAAGGAACATGTTCTTCTTTGTGCAATTTTGATAGTAATCTTCCTCCATCCATTTTAATATATGGACTAACTTCTAACTCCCTGTCCAGCTTATTCCATGTGAATTAGCTCCATGTTGCCTAAGTATTTAAAAGGACAGCAAATTAACTCTACTGAACCTACTCACAAACAGAGGTCAGCATAGCAGCACCAAAAACTTAAATCAGGGTTCAATTAGCAGCAAACTATTTTTTCTTGTCACATGAGTATTTTCAAGAAAACAAAATTGTGATGTAATATCATTGCCAACTTATCTTTCCATAAAGCAGTGCTTTTCAACTTGGGGATATTTTGTCTCCTAGGGCACATTTGGCAATAACTGGACACATTTTTGGTTGTCACATGGTGATGGGGGATTGCTAATGGCATCTAGTGGGTAGAGGCCAGGGATGCTTCTAAATACCCTACAGTACACAGGACAGTCAGACATCGCAAAGAACTACCTGGCCCAAAATATCACAAGTGTCAAGTTTTAGAAACCACTTTGAAGTTACAACACTCATTACTCCATGGGGCCATGGGAGGTAAGTCCAATTTTAAAAGATTTACATTGTGTAAGTAGACTTCTGATTTTCAGACTTTTGATGCCTTTCATTGAAGGCATAGCTTTTACATTTTCATCTTGGATAATGTTATATAAATTAACATATGTCATCTTTAAAGTCACACATGTAGCACTAAACTGACTTTTGGAACTACTCTGAGAAAAACTCAGTAATAACTAATCTCCTCAAACACTGATCTGGCACCAAACAGATACCCTGGAGACGAACAGAGAAGCATGAAGCATACTGCATTGCACATAGCATGTGTGGGAAATATCTGGTAATGTCTTAACTCCAGTCAGGATGTGTTTGAAATCCAAGTTTCTGAATGGTTTGTTAGTGTCTACATTTATCAACCTGATATAGTATTCAAAATCTTTTTGGGTCTAATAGGGTCCCACAATTTCTATAAATGGAGGCGGTATGAGATGACTTAGAATGCTTTTATTTCAAAACATTCAATTCAATCTCCCCCTGTTACATCTATAAATGTAGGTCGAGGTATAACCCTGTAACTGCTGAGGCCAAATTAGATTAAAAATTCCACATCTATTGTGTTCTCTATTTTAAGAGGTTAACTAAAACATTAGCTTCCCAGAATGTGGATACTTGATGGACTTTAATGAAGATCTAGTGCAACCACTCCTTTTTATTACAAATGAGGAAAGAGAATCCCAGAGGATATGAGACTTTTCCAAGGCCACAGAGCTGGTTATTGACCATTCCTGGACAAGAGCTACTCTTCCGTTAAAATATTCTGGGATTATTCCAACAAGCTAATCTTTCTTTGCTTAACTTATTTGGAATCAAACTTTCCATAACTGCTTTGTAAAGTTGTGTTGGCTAATTTATTGTGAGTCTATAAACTTGGTATAATTCTCTGAGCAAGTTATTTATTCCCATCCTTTTGTCTGAAATGAAAATCTTCCACTAGGCACAAAGCACAATGCTCTCTTCTCTGAGGTGAGCTGAAAAGTTCAGACATTATAAGTGCAATGTGTGATACATAATAATTAATATATAATATGGTACAGTTAATTATTTTTTTCTCTTAATGTTTTTTGAGGAATCATACCACTTTTAGAACAATACATTTTTACCAGAATATCGATTTTTTCACCCCAAAAACACACTAAATAAACTACAAGAGGTAATATATCAACATTATTAATTTAAGCAAAGATATAGTTACCAATTTACTTGATGCAACAATTTTTAGTAAGGGAATACAGTAGTATGGAACAAGTTTTACGTACACAATACTTGAATGAACTCAAAGGATTTTGCTTGGTTTTTAAACTAAGCAAGAAGGATGAACTGGTTGATGGCTGTTGGCCACATGTACCATTTCCACATTTTTGAGACACACCTTAATGCTGCCCCAAAATATATATTTTTTTCTGCACTATAACTATTTGTAAGTGTATTCTGAATATAATACAACCATGAGCCCCAAAAGACTGAGAAGTTGGGAAAGAAAATGAGTCAGAAAAAAATGACCCAACAAATCTTCATAATATTTATATTTATAGGTACAAAATCTACTTAGGTATTTATTTAGTATCCATTCAATCTAATTAGTGAGCCTTGTTTATTTCATGGTTTTCAGTAATAAACGACTGTTGTTAAGCAAGGAATAAAGTTGTAAGTGATTTGGGATTTTTATAATAAAGCCAAGTTCTCAAGCACTTTCCACAATTGTAACTCTACAGGTTGCCTCTCCCTCTTCCCTAGTAGAATTAATTATTAAAACATTAATTCCAGATTGTTTATTTTCTTTGCATATCTTCTCTTTTGATCTTTTCCTGCGAGCTAGATACCACCGTATTGTAACAGACACTTCAAAAATGCCTGGAGTCAGTCATGTGACTTTATTGGGAGGCTCTGGCTGGAGCTTTTTGCAACGAAAACCAAATAATTCTGCATTCAAATGGAAATGGAAATATTTCACCCTGAATTATCTTTACGAGATGATTTCAGCTTTAACATATGAAAATAGCAGTTGAGATTGTTATCTGTGAATTTCTCAGGGGCTCCATTTTTGGACTATGTGGTCTATTTTAAACACACCATATGGATTATGTACTCTAAGAACTACTCTTGACTAAAAAAAAAAAAAAAAAAAAAAAAAAAAAAAAAAATCTTAAAACAAAAAAAAAAAAAAAAAAAAATGTACAAACACAAACCACCCATCTCTAAAGTCCCAGATGGCACTTCTGTTACCCATAAGTGCTCTCTTCTGTTTATGTTTCTTACACCCATATGTATATATGTTTGCAGTTGGAATCCTTCACCCTTGTCTCTTAAAAATTCCTTGAGCAACAAGGCAGCTGCAAGTGAGATTTTGCTCCATTTCTTGTAGCACGAACAAGGCCAATACTGCAGGCAGACAGCTGCTGAGAGAACACATGGTCCAGAATCTTCTCTTCCTCCTCTTCCATCTAAATTTGATTGCCTTGTGTTCCATTCCCTTGAGGCTTAACTCTCTGTTCTCACTGATGCCACCCAGTCTGATGAACCAGCATTTCCCAAAGATGTGTGTTTTAGCAGCTGTTAGCAAGAGTCCCATGAAAAGATGGGTCCCATGGTTAAAAGCATAGGAAGTCGAAACTTCTCAAAACCTTTTATGCCCAGAACTTTCCATGTTATTGTTTATTATAAATATATTATATGGGATAGCAAAGTACAGATTTTTTTTAAAATGTTTAAATATTTCCATATTTTTTCTCTTGAGTGTCCTGTAGAAAGATTAGACCATATAACTCATTTTGGGAAATATTGCTAATGTTAATGGCATAAAGGAACTTTTCAAGATCTAATACTATATCCCAGTGGCATGGGTCTCAAGTAAGACAGGCAGGCTGCAGAGGAAGCTATTTTTAAATAAGCGGAGCTATTGGCAAATATCAGGGCCCAGCACACAAGTGGTTGCCAGTTCCAGTCTGATAAGAGACTTCCCTGTGACACAGTCACATTGTCACACATCTAGGAGTGACAGCAATGATTTCAGGGCTAATGAACTACACAAGAAGCAATGCAGAAAGCAGACAGAAATTTTAAGTATGCTATTCAGGGTTTATGAATTACAAATAGTATCAATCCTTTTGTCCTCCATTACACGATGATTACCTTAAGAATGGTGACCAGGTTGTTCCTAATTGTTGCCCTGGGCTCGACTAGGTACAGGGTCTGGCACATGTGTGCACTCCATAAATATTTGCAGAATGACTCATTGAAGCAGTGACCACCAGATTTGGTCATTCAACTCAGTTTTTATCTTTCTATCTTCTCTACAATTCCAATCACCATTTTCACACATGATCATTGGAATCTGTAGATACGGAAACCAGAGAGGACATCTAGTCTGCTATTTGTCCTCAGTCTGAAAGCTACTGCTATTAGATGAAAGACAGCTCCCCTATCTTTACAAACCCCAGTAAAAGAGGCTTCAAATCTTCCTTATTACCTTGTTGCAGAGCTGAATTACACTCACTACTAGAAAACTCAATCTCAGTCACACCTTCTATCTTGTGCAACCACCCAAAAGGCACTGGAGGGATAGTGGCCATTTCCCTGGATGTATCAACTCCAACCATAACATTCTGACAAAAGCACCAAAGAACAAGATTTTTCTTGATGCATAAATAGATGAAGGGCATTCTCTGGAATCAAATTTCCATTCCCACCTTTAAAAAAATACACACAAACATACATGTATACACACATGCATATATCTGTGTATATGGGAGTATATTTATGTGTGTGCATGTGTGCTAATATCATCAGTTGGCTAATCATTTAGGTTCAAGATTTTAGACATTTTCTAATCATCCTCCTCCTGTGAACTTTGCTCATTTAGCCACTGAATTGGGTTCATACTGCTTCTGAAATGATGTTCATGCCCATTGGACCATCTCCAAATTACTACTACTAGTTCAGCCTTCTTTTTCTTTCATTTAATCTATGCAGTAGGCTCCAAACTGGTAGGGAGATGTTTCCAAACTCCGCATTCAGTATTGCATTTGTTTGGTACCTTATAACAGCTAAAAGGTCTTCTAATATATTATTTCATGCTTATGACAATTCTGTGGATGAGGCAGTATGGTCTCTGTATGCAGATGAGGTCGTGGTGAACAGTAAATAATTAGCTCAGTGTCCCACCGCTATTAACTTATGTGTCAACAAATCACCTCTTTTCCCCTACTCTTTTTTCCCCATAGACCTTAGGTATTTTTTTAATGTTGCTAATGACTGCTAAACAGGAACGTATTAAGTGGGAAAAGACAAAATTTGTCTTTATATATAATTTTAAAAGTTATTAACCATCAAAATATTAAAATAAGTATTTATATAAAGTTTAATAATTCTACTCAAAATCTATTAATTTATACTATGAAAAATCATGCAATTTTAAAAGTTCCTATGGGCATGTGAAAAGCCATATATGGCCATGAAAGGATTCTGTTATTTCCTAATTGTTGGGGTTTGTAGGTCTGATCAAGTAGAACTACATGTGGGGTGCAGACCCTACATTTGTCCATTCTTTACTCCCAGCATAGAAGGACTCTTTCCAGTATCTCTAATTTGCCAAATCTTGCGCAGCCTCCAAGTCCCAGGTCATATGCCACTTTCTTCCCCTACCCACTGTCCCATGGGTCTTGTATGTTACCTTAGCTCCTTGTTTAAAACTCTTTTAGGGAATTCAACAAATCCTAGCCTAAATCATAGTTATTTAGGTACACATTCTCCATCCTTATAGAATCATTCATTCATTTACTAATTCAACAAATAGCCATTCAGCATTGCTACCATGCCATTCTGGGCCCTGAAAATAAAGGGAGTAAGAAGAAATAAATTCTGTCTTAAGAGTGCAATCTTGTACAAGCAGCTGCTGTCTTTGTTATGATACATATATGAGTGAGTAGTGCTGCTGTGGCCGGTCCAGCAAATCTGACTACAGACCTCACTTTACTGAGGCTGTTTATTCTACTGCCTCTCTAGTGTAGCCTGAGACTGTACATTTATCAGAAAGAAATCCTGCATTTCAGCCTTGCATTTAGTATCTAACAGCTAACTGCACTTCAAACAGAATGGCACTTCTTTTGAGAAAGGAAGTATCTTTCACAAGAGCCCAGCAACCCATGAACCAATGAACAAAAGTGTTATTTAAACATTCCATTTTCCCCTGAATTTTTCTCTTAATTATGTAGCTCAGGGTAGTAACAATACTAAGGAAATACGCCATAGCCAGAGTTCTTTTCCACCAACAAACTAATTAGACCTTCTTGTTTATGTTTATATTTATATTCACATATGAGATTGAGTTAATTTTACAAAATACTCAGAGTTCAGTGGGAATGAGAAGTGTCCATGGCATCCTTGAACAATTGGGGACAATTTTTTGAGTGCTTGGTGGTAACTGTAACTGTCAGTTCATCATTTATATAACAAACTCTTATGAAGATGTCTTTTCACAGAGAGCATAAAACAAAATGTTAACATTGGAGCAAAGGGAAAAAAAAAAAAAAACTTCCGGTAGACTTTGTAAATTACAGATTCCATCATTACTTTATGGATTGGGCAGTACTTTCAAAGTAGGATTTGATACAGCTTACAAGTTAGTATATAAATTGCAAATAAAAATAGGAAATTGAGGTCATGGCATGAAGTAGAAAGAAAATGTACACTGGCACATTTGATGGCACTAAACAAGTTTAACTCTGAGCTTCTTGCTGGCAAGGGCAAAAAGAGAAAGATGACCAGCAACTGAGATATCATTAGCAGAATGGACAACATATATGCATATTCTCCTTGGCTGACCTCCTCAGTTGGAGATTAGATGTTAGTTTACTCATCTTTGCCTCTCAGTTTGCTAAATTGGATCTTCTGTCCCAAGTGGAAGTGTGGGCTCCATAAAGTTTTACCAAGTTTCTTCTGTAATTGAAGGCAGTATTGTGTGTATAGCTAATAACTTGGATGGCTGTCTTTTTTCCTGATCCCGGTAATCCATTCTTCAGAGAACAACTAGAGTGATCTCTCACAAACAGACATCAGAGCAGGTCTGTCACATATGCACCATCCTCCCAAGACTTTCCATCACATTTAGCATAAGTCCAGACTCAGACTCCTATACCTAACCCAGAGGTCCTCAACCTCTTTTGGAACCAGGGAACAGTTTCATGGAAGACAATTTTTCCATGGATCAGGGAGGGGTATGATTCTTCTGCATGACATTTGTTGTGTACTTTATTTCTATTATTATAATATTGAAATATATAATGAGCTAATTATTCAACTCCCCATAATGTAGAATCAGTGGGAGCCCTGAGCTTGTTTTCCTGCAACTAAACAGTCCCAGCTGGGGGTGATGGGAGACAGTGACAGATTCTCATAAGGAGCACACAACCCATATCCTTTGCATGCACAGTACACAAAAGGGTTCACACTCCTATGAGAATCTGATGCAGCCACTGATCTGTCAGGAGGCAGAGCTCAGGCCGTAATGCAAGCGATGGGAAATGGCTGTAAATACTGATGAAGCTTCCCTCACTCACCTGCCCACCATTTACCTCCTGCTGTGTGAACGGGTTCCTAATAGGCAAAGAACTAGTACTGATCCATGGCCCAGGGGTTGGGGACCCCTGCTCTAACCCACACAACCCTATAAGATTTGAACACTGCCTCATCTCCCACCTCCCTTTCCCTCTCTCAGTTCTACTTTAGGCACTGAGGTCATCTCTCTATTTCTAGAATACATCAGGCTTATTTCCTCTTCTGGGTCTTAGCACTTGCTCCTCCCTCTGCCTTAAAAGCTCATCTTCAAATTTTCACATGACTTGCTCTTTCATGCATTCAGAATTAATGCAAATGTTAAATTCTAAAGAGGTGCTTTCCTGATGACCACAGAACCAGTCTGAACATCACATTTTATCACACAACTGGGTCTTATTTTCTTTACCACACTTAGCATCTGAAGTGGTCTTGATGCCTGTCTCCATTTGCTTGTTTGTCTGTGTCATCACTAGCATGTAAACCCAAAAGAGAAGCAATCTGAATATCTTGCTTCCTTCTCTATCCTCCCAGAGTTGTGCATTGACATGTGGTGGTGGGGAAGAAATCATTAATGAAAGATATATTATAAATGGATACTATAAGGACACATGTACACGAATGTTCATTGCAGCACTGTTTACAATAGCAAGGACCTGGAACCAACCCAAATGCCCATCGACGATAGACTGGATAGG
>NW_016107741.1:2152430-2198490 GCF_001604975.1 Cebus imitator
CAAAAGCAGCAATACATAATACATAAACAAATGGCTGTGCCTGTGTATCAATAAAACCTTATTTTAAAAAATAAGCAGCCATTGGATTTGGCCCTCAGGCCACAGTTTACCAAATGGTAATATAACATGTAGATCACAGTATCAAGAAAATCAGAGTTGCTGTTAAAAATAAAAACAAATAAACAGAAAAAAAATCAATGTTAAAAAGAATCCAGAACACGAGTGAAAATTAATATGTGTAGAAAAAAAAATTAAACAGTAATAAAAATAATAACAGAAAAATCAAATAGCAGCAATACCAATGGCCATATCCTGGTTTAGGCCACGCTCCAGAGCTTCACACTATGATTGCGAAAAGACGATCCTCTCTCTAAAATATGCTGATGAGATCACACTTGGAAAAACGTAGACAGGTTCAGGTACTTCATTAAGGAGAAAATGGAAAAAAATGTCCAAAAACATTGGAAAGCCTTCCTAGTCGCTGGAGTGCATTCAGAAGCATGAAGCCAGAAAGGCAGCTTGGGAAGCAAACAGTTGCAGAATGATTAAAAAGGCCCCAGGTTATGAAACAGAGTGGAATAAAGGAAGACTACAGGAGACACGTGAAAGCATTTATGTAAGAATGCTGCACATGCTGCAGAAAGAGGTATGTGCTGTTCATTCTATCTAAAGATTTGAAAATATAAAATAGAATGATATTTGGAAAATACATATTGGATCCAAATTTTCCTACCAGAGTTTAGAAAAAACATTAATATCTCTTCTTTAAAGTCTCTTCCAGTGATTCTAGAAAATGTTTCCAAGAATATATTTACATTTATTTATCATTTCACAGTTTTCAAGGTACATTTGGACACTCAATTCCAATTTGATTATTGAGGCAGGCAAGAAAAATTTTACAATCCCCATTTTGTAGATGAAGGAACAGAAGTTCAGAGAATCGAATTGGGTTGGATAGTAAGTAATTGGGTAAAGAGCCCACGCTTTGGAGCCATGTAGATCTGAGTAAAATTCTAGCTTAAGTCATTAAGCTTATTGCTACTTAAGACAGAACTTTCTCTGAACATCTACATCTTCATGGACTCAAAGGATGTTACATTTGGAAAATTTCTGGCTTGACATGAGATATACCTGAAGTACACTGGAAAAAAAATGTAGCTATGTCTGAGCTTCACCCAGACCAATTAAATAAAAATTTCTGGGAGTGAGACTCAGACATCAGCAATATTTAAATATTCCAAGGTACCACCAAAGTTTAGAATCACTGATCTAGTATAAGGGTTGGCAAATATTTTCTGCAAAGGGCCAGCTAGTAAATATTTTAGTCTTTGCTGACCATTCAGTCTCTGTCACAATTACTCAACTGTGCTGTTCCATGGCAAAAGCAGCCTTAGGCAGTATATAAACAAATGGGCATGGCTCTGTTCCCATAAAATTATATTTACAAAAACAGGTGATGGGCCAGATTTGGCCCAAGGGCCATGGTTTACCAACCCCTGATCTAGTAGAAGATTTCTATGGAAAGAGATGTCTGGAGATGTTAAAGACCTCATCACTCATGAATAATAAAGTCAAGGCCAGAATTCTGCTCTTCTGCCCACTGGCCTGCTGTGGTCCCACTTCCAGCTCTCTGTCTGTCTTGGACATGCTGTGCTTTATTCTCAACAAGCTTGAAACATTGCTCTAGAATAACATATCAATCATTTAATGTGAAGAGGGCTGCCTTTAGACAAAGAGAGTCATGGTTGTCAGTCCCAGCTCTGCCACTCATTAGCAGAAGCAGTTCCCTCAAACCTTCTGTGTCTGAGTGCCTTCATTAATAACTCAGGTATGAGATTCCCCTCAGAGAATTTCTACGTGGATTAAATGAGGATTAAATGGCCAAGCACCATGGTTGGCACATGGTAATTGCTTGATATTGATTCCACCACCTGCAGACTTTTATTATTTTAAGATGTGCTTTTTTTATACTTCATGTAAAAATTGGAAAAAACTGAAGTCTTAGGAAAAGATACATATTTTAATAAAATGTACTCTCACAATCAGAGAGAGGAGCAGGAATATATTAAAAAGGGGATGGGAAGAGGGGTAAAGGAGGTATGTGAGGAAGCTCCCCAAAGAGATTCTGATGCCATGCCCAACCTTACCACCAACTGAGAATCACCAGCCTGGAGTCTGAATAGTCTCCAAGCATCCCAGAAGTTGAAACAAAATAAAGATAATGTAAATATTATATATATTTTAAATCAGATATATGTAAAATGACTAAGCTTGGTGGCTTAAATATGAATCTAAATAACATAATTCATTATTTTTCATTGAATAGAAGAGACATGTTCATCAAAGTGTGACTTTAGGATTTAGTTGACATGACAAAATGGATTTATACTTATATTAATGAATTTGCTGACTTTTAAAAATATCCTAGGGTGGTGATCAAGCTACCTATCTTTCCAATGAGGTTTAGAAGATTTCTATGTCACATATTCTAAAAGATTGGGATACTAATTCCTATGAGCAGGAATTGTTGGTTGACTATATAACATCCATTTCCTTCCTTCCTTGCTAAGGGATCCCTATATCATTCAAAGATCTCTTACTGCTAGGCCATCATGTGTTTCAAGCAAGGGACGGTGAACCTATCCTCAGCTCTACCTGTGGATCTGATTGACACAGCACTAATGTATATCTTCTCACATGTGATTGGATAGAAAATGGGTATATGACCTTATTCTGGCCAATGAGAGATGAGAGGAAGTCACATAGGGCTTCTGGGAAAGGTTTCCTAATTCTTTTGAGAAGGCAACAGGAGAGACTGTCTCTCTTCTTTCTTTGTAAAGCATTGTCTCCGTAGGCGATGCCAAGATCCATCATCTTGCCTAAAGTTAAACTGATAATAAAGATGGCCATGGGGCAAATGGTATCAAGAACTTGGATTTTTGTTGACATCATTATGTCATGGAATCAACGACCCTGAACATGCTCCATCTATGGGTGTTTATGTGAGTTAATACCTCTCCTTCTAGTTCAAGTCAATTTAATTGAGAATGTCTTGGTTCCAAAAACATGCTCCCGAAGCCTTTAATCTGATGCCATTTTCTGGATGTATTTCTTTCTCATCTCTTCTAAAATAAGTTTTCAAATTACTATTTCAAGATACAAAGGAGCATGGAGTAGCTGTATTGCTACATTTGGTAACCTGAGGCTTCACAAGGAATGCAAATAGTCTGGCATTTTGAAGATTTAGAAGAGAAATGCTCTTTATTAACAAATTTCTACAGACATATCTCATAGCTGGATGGCAATATACCCAGAAATAATATCATTAATCTTCAGGGAAAGCAATGTCTTTGGCGTTCAAACCACTTGAGTGCACACATATTTGCCAATCTTGTACACAACTCAGAATTTTTAATTCATCATTCTGAATAACAATCAAATGTTCACCAGAGCAACCAAATAAATGAGAGAAACTTAAATTTATGGCTTCAAAATAATATAGGTTATAAATTATTTCCCTTAGCTCAGCATGGGAACTTCCTGTACTCATTCATCCCATAAATATTTAATGAGCTCCTATTATATGCTAGCTGTAGGGAATATAGAAATACAAAGGGCAAAAATCAATCCTTTAAGGGAATCAGAGGCTATCAGAGTCCTGTACAGTAAACCTTTCTGCAATGACGGAAATGTTCTATATCTGTACTGTGCAGTACAGTAACCCTAGCCACCTGTGGCTAAAGACTACTTACAATGTGGCTATTGCAACTTAGGAACAGAATGTTTAACTGAATTTAGCTTTAATTAATTTAAATATAATAGTCACATGTACCTAGTAGTTTTCATATTGGATAGTACAGTCTAGATGGTAATGCAGACAAGAAAATCAAAGGTGATGATATACTATGATCTGTACCACAAAAAGAGATGCATCGGGCTCTAAAATGTAGGACTCCAGGGGAACAGTATCTAAGTAATTCAGCTTGAGGCTAGAAGGCAGGATAAGAAAATACATCCAAGGAAAGCAGACCTTGAACCAAGTCCTGAAGGACAAAGAGAAGTTAATCACTAAATCCACTTTCTGTCTCTATGACATTAAAGAATTAGATTTGCATATTTTAGTATGTCATGAAATTAGCATACTCATTGTATATATCCAATGGAGCTCTCCTGAATCACTCACTCCACATTTGATCCAGTATTTATACTTGACATTTTTTATGTTAAATACAAAGTGTTTTATGTTAATATAAAATCATCCATGTGCCAGTTTTAATGGGATATCTACAAACTTGTTTTTGAGCACATATTACCAAAATAATTGTATTTGATCCCACTCTATGCATGTTTTTCTCTCTCATGTATTCTAAATATTGGTTTGCAGATTACTATTCAAAATACATATCTGAAAAAGTAAACCTCCAGTTATATAAATAGAATGCGTATGGATATTCATTTCTCTTTCTGTTGGTTATAGTTCACTGAGAGAGTCATTTCTGACTCTTGAGCTCTTTCTGAAGCCATGAGGCCCACTTGCCTCTGGAGCAAAACTGAGTGTCCACCTCTGTGAATTGATTCCAGGTCCTGTCATACCCTGCGTGGTTCCTAAGCACAACATTCTGTCTCTCCCAAAGGAGAGGAGCTGGGAAAATCTGTGTGTCTGAGTACAGTTGGCTCTAGAAGACTAACAGGTGAGGAGTGAAGAGGACAAATGCAGGTGGGGGTACTGCTTTGAAGCAGAATCACCAGGAGGCCTGGACAATGAGGAAATGGAGAGGTAATTGGATCTCAGGTGACAGCAACAGAATGGAAAGGCTTGGAGCAGAGATGAGGAGAAAATGAGAGCACCACTGGGTTGGAAACACATTGAATACTGGAAGGCAAAGATGGTAAAGGCTTTAAAATAGATGACTAAACAAAGAGTATAATAATTTGTGTGAAAAATGTGGAGGATGGGTTGGCTTCTTTTGGGAGTTGGGTGGGGGTTCTATTGGATTTGAGGAGTAGTGGGCTATGGAAAACACAAATGCAGAGGTCAGTGATACTGCGTTCAGAGAGATCACTGGGGGGTAAGGCAGACGGGAAAGAGAGCAAAGTAAGGGGCAAGAGACTAGATAGGGTGCAACCACACAGAAGAACTGATGTGCTTGCAGGTTCTCAGGTCTTGGAAGAGGCTGTGAAGCCCAGATTAAGGTATTGAATGAGACAGTCAGGACAGAGAGAGACCTAGAATGGGGATAGACTGGGAACCACAAGTCTGTGATTCACATTGAATAATGGGGAATATGTCCCAAGAGTGCCTTGCTCCAGGAGAGGAAGTATGCTATGGTTAAGATCCCAGCCTCTGCCACCATTTAACCTGTTTTGGAATTCTGTCTCTGTAACTTCCTGGATGTGTGACCTTGGACAAATCACATCATCTTCCTGTGCCTCAGTTTCCTTCTTTCTAAAACAGCAATAGCAACAAAGCCTTGTGTGTCATTATGAGGATTGATCAAGTTAATATATATAGTATATGGGAGAGATGGAAGAAGGGAAATGGTCTTTCTGACCTGGAGATCTTGAAGTTTGGAAAGCTTTGATTACCAATGGTGGTGGCAGGGACAGATATCAGGGGTGAGGTGAAAACGGAGGCCCAGGAAGTGCTGGGAATTGAGGAAATGGCAGGTAAGTGTGGTGGGAATGTCCTCAACATAAATGTTAAAGTAGAGCAAGCATTAAAAAAAAGAAGGAAGACAAAGTTTTTCCTGGCAGCATTTGAAATTTTAATATTAGCAGATATTATTGATCAAATATGCTAGCCTCTATGGTTGGCAGTTTCTGTGCCATTATCTCATTTTATGCTCATGACAACTCTGCAAAGTCAATGTTTTCTGCCTTTTCAGAAATGAGAAATTGAGACTAAAGTGATTTATGTACAATGCCAAAGCTCCCATACATAGTGCATGGAAAAGAAGCCTTTACAACCTGTGTTTTCTAACTACAGCTTTGTCATTGGAGAAAAGAGAATAGCTCAGATCTCCAAATTGGAGTAACAGTTGAGCTAAGATGATGACTGTCAAGGGGAAGGTAACGGAGAATGCAGAAAAGATGAGTTTGCAAGACTGAAGGCTATTCAACATTGTCATCTGTATTTGCAAACCTAAAAGAGAACCAGTTGGTTTGCATCACTTCTTTCTGGGTCATTGCAGTTACCCACTGAACTGAGGAAGCTCTTTTCTTTTCTTTCTTTCTTTTTTTTTTTTTTTTTGTTGGAGAATAGCATTATCATTCAGATTAGTTTGAGTGTCTGACAATGTTTTATGTAGTCTTATTTCCAAGCCTGAAAAGTTATTCCCCATATAATAGTTCCATATTCCTTTTGGAACGTGTAGCATGATATCCCTCCCTCCCTCCCTCCTAGCAGCTTGTCTTCTATGATATATGCCATTTCATCCCTTTAGCAATTGGAAAATGTATTTCTGGAAGCCAGTCTCTTGGCAATCGGTGGATTATTTTTCCATTAAAGAGAATATCCATGCATCCACTAAGAATTGCAAGTTTAAGTGTTTGGTAATGATCTCTGGTTGTTTGTCAAGCAGAATTTCTGTCTGAACATGAAAATACAACATGAATATTATTTGCAACCATTCCACAGGGTTCCTAATTTCCTCCAGCAGCACAGAGTGATTTTTCTTCATGCTTAAAATCCACTACAGGTGCTTACTGCATTTGGTCTCCTTTGGAGGTACATGTTCTAAGTCTGACACAGGAAAAAGTTTAAAATATTCTAACCAAGTAATCCCCCCACTCCACAATCTGTTAACTCTGATTTATTCCAAAGCTGAAAATATTCATCACTAATTGAGCTAGAATAAACTAACTCTTATGACATATAATTAAATTACTGGCAGAAATAAAATCTAAAATTCCTCCACAGTACTTAACATAAACATAAGCAGAGAGCTGAGGTAAAATATTTTGTTGAAAGGCCAAAAAATGTCACCTGAAGGAATTTGCTTCCCTAATCTCTGATGTTGTTTAATTTTCTCCATAATTACCAAAAAATTCACTTTCATGTAAAATCTTCTTTTCTTTTAGCTCTCCTTTACCTCACTTCTCTTTCTATGTCGTTACCAGAAACTGGGAATAAAAATTTTAGAAAAATGTTTACAATTTTAGCTAACTGATAGTCTCTCCAGATCTGGCTAAAAGAAATTATGCATATACTCAGTATTCACAATTTCTAAGTTTAAATTCTAGAAAGGGGGAGTGTTATATTTCTGTTTTGTCCATCTGAGTTTTCTTTTCAGTTGATCCAAGAACAGACTCGATTATCCTCAAGACTGTAACCAGGGCACATTAATTTGGGAGAATAGTGATTTCTGCTTTCCTAATTAAATAGCCCTAGGGAGCGGGCCAAAAATGGCCTATTGAAAGCAGCTGTGGAGTGAGGCACTCACAGAGAAGAATGAAAGGGGCAAGTGAATACAGCACCTTCAACTGAAATATTCAGGTACACTCATACTGGGACTGATCAGGGAAACCACCCACAGAGAACGAAGAAAAGCAGGGTGGGGTAACGGCCCTCCCAGGATTGACACAGAGCCAAGGGAACCCCCACCCCCAGCCAAGGGAAGCAGTGAGTGACTGTGCAACCCTGGGAAACCACCACTTCTCCCATGGATGTTTACAACCTGTGGATCCGGAGATCGCCTCATGATCCCCTGTCACCAAGGCCTTGGATTCAACACACAGAGCTGTGTGGGGTCTCAGCAGAGCAACTGTTCAGGATCGCACAGAGACCCAGGAACTTTACATACTCTGGGCCCAGGATCTCCAACAGACATGTCTGCAATTCAGGCAAGGCAAGAGGTCCATACATACCCCTAGGAAAGGGACTGGATCCAGGGATCTGAGCAGCATCAGTCTGCAGACTTCACTTCCACTGCACCTCTAAGATAGGACCCACTGGCTTGGAATTCCAGCCTACCACTGGCAACAGGGTGAAACCTGTCAGAGATGGGACAATTCCCTCAGGGGGAGGGGTAGGCCACCATCTCTGCTGATTGGTAGATTCAGCCATTCCAGCCTGTGGGCTTTGGAGAATCTAAGCTGATAGAGGCAGAGGTAGTTCCCCAGCATGACATGGCTGTTTTGTCGAGGCATGGCCAGAGTGCTTCTTTCAGCAGGACCCCAATCCACTCCTCCTCTTAGCTGGGTCCTCCCAGCCAGGGCCTTCAGCCATCTCTGCCCATGTTCTGCAGCAGAGTTCTAACTTTACCCTGGGATGGAGTGCCCAAGCAGTAAGGCAGGCTGCCACCTCAGCTGTTCGGGTGTCTTAGCCAGTTAAGCCTGTGGGCCTTGGAGAGCCAAAACTGATCAGGTGCAGAAGGGATCCCCGACACAAAACAGCTGTTCTACCAAAAAAGCAGCCAGACTGCTTCAAGTGGGTTCCTGATCCCATTCCTCTTGACTGGGTAAGACATTCCAATAGGGGTCTCCAGTCACCTCCTACAGGTGTGTTTGGGCTGGCAACAGGTCAGTGCCCCTGGGATGGAACTTCCAGAGGAAGGGGCAGGCTGTCATGTTTGCTGTTTTGAAGGCTTCACTGGTGATACTTTCAAGGTATTTGAAAAACCAAGGTGACTAGGGTCTGGAGTAGACTCCCAGCAAACCACAGCAGCTCTATGGAAGAGTGGCCAAACTGTTAAAAGAAAAACAAAAAAGCAGAAAGACAACAACAACAACCCATAAAAACCCTATCCAAAGGTCAGCAACCTCAAAGATACAAGAGAGATAAGCAAACAAAGATGAGGAAGAATCAACTCCAAAATGCTGAAAATCCAAAAAGCCAGAATGCCCATTTTCCTCCAAATGACCACAATGCCTTTCCAGCAAGGACTCAGAACTGGGCTGAGGCTGAGATGGCTGAAGTGACAGAAGTAGGCTTCAGAATGTGGATAAATCAAATTTCACTGAGCTAAAGGATCATGCTATAACCCAATGCAAAGAAGCTAAGAATCATGATAAAACAATGCAGGAGCTGACAGCCAAATAGCCAGTTTAGGAAGAACATAGCCAACCTGATAGAGTTGAAAAACACACCACAAGAACCTCACAATGTAATCCCAAGTATTAATAGCAGAATAGGCCAAGCAGAGGAAAGAATCTCAGAGCTTGAATACTACCTTTCTGAAATAAGAGAGGCAGACAAGAATAGAGAAAAAAAGAATGAAAAGGAATGAACAAAACCTTTGAGAAATATGGGATTATATAAAGACACCAAATCTATGACTGACTGGGGTACCTAAAAGAGACAGGGAGAATGGAACCAATTTGGAGAACATACTTTAGGATATAATCTAGGAGGATTTCTCCAACCTAGCAAGACAGGCCAACATTCAAAGTCAGGAAATGCAGAGAACTCCAGTAAGATACTCCAGGAGAAGGTTAAGACACATAATCATCAGATTCTCCAACGCTGAAATGGAAGAAAAAATGTTAAGGGTAGTGAGAGAGAAAGGCCAGGTCACCTACAAAGGGAAGCCTAGCAGACTTACAGCGAACCTCTCAGTGGAAACCCTCCTGGCCAGAAGAGATTGGGGGCCAATATTCAACATTCTTAAAGGAAAGACTTTCCAACCCAGAATGTCATATCTGGCGCAACTAAGCTTCATAAGCGAAGGAGAAATAAGATCCTTTTTAGAAAAGAAAATGTTGAGGAAATTTGTTACCACCAAGAGATTCTAAAGGAAGCACTAAACATGGAAAGGAAAAACCATTACCAGCCACTACAAAAACATACCGAAGTACACAGACCAGTGACACTATGAAGCAACCACATAAACAAGTCTGTAAAATAACCAGCTAGCAACATGATGACAGGATCAAATTCACACATAATAATACTAATCTTAAATGTAAATGGGCTAAATGCCCCAATTAAAAGACATAGAATGGCAAGCTGGTTAAAGAACCAAGACCCATCAGTATGCTCTCTTCAAGAGACTCATCTCACATGCAAAGATATACATAGGTTCAAAAAAAGGGATAGAGGAAAATTCACCAAGCAAATAAAAAACAGAAAAAAGCACAGGAGTTGCAATCCTAGTTTCTGACAAAACAGACTTTAAACCAACAAAGATAAAAAAAGACAAAGGGTATTACATAATGGTAAAGGGTTCAATTCAACAAGAAGAGCTAACTATCCTAAATATATATGCACCCAATACTGGAGCACCCAGATTCATAAAGCAAGTTCTTAGAGATTTTCATAGAGACTTAGGCTCCCACACAATAATAGTGGGAGACTTTAACATCCCACTGACAATATTAGACAGATCATCAAGACAAAAATTAACAGAGATATTCAGGACCTGAACTCAGCTCAGGATCAAGTGGACCTGACAGATATCTACAGAACTCTCTACCCCAAAACAACAGAATATACATTCTTTTCATCAACACACAGCACCTACTCTAAAATCGATCACATAGTTGGAAGTAAAACACTCCTCGGCAAATGCAAAATAGCTGAAATCATAACAAACAGTCTCTTGGACCACAACACAATCAAATTAGAACTCAAGATTAAGAAATTCACTCAAAATCATACAACTATATGGAAATTGAACAGCCTGCTCCTGAATGACTTTTGGGTAAATAATGGAATTAAGACAAAAATCAAGAAGTTCTTTGAAACTAATGAGAAAAAAACTACAATGTACCAGAATCTCTGGGACACAGCTAACACAGTGTTAAGAGGGAAAACTATAACACTAAATGTCCACATCAAAAAGCTAGAAAGATCTCAAAGTTAGTAACCTAACATCATGACTGAAAGAATTAGAGAACCAGCAAACAACCCCCAAAGCTAGCAGGAGACAAAAAAATAACCAAAATCAGAGCTGAAGTGAAGGAGAGAGACATGAAAGACCCTTCCAAAATATCAATGAATCCAGGAGCTAGTTTTTTGAAAAAGAAAATTAATAAAATAGATAGATCACTAGCTAGACAAATACAGAAGAAAAGAGAGAAGATTCAAATGAACACAATCAGAAATCACTGATTTCTGACCCCAAAGAAAGGCAGACAACCATCAGAGAATACTATAAACACCTCTATGCACATAAACTAGAAAATTTACAAGGAAGGATGGATAAATTCCTGGATACACACACCCTGTTAACTGAACTAGGAAGAAATTGAATCCCTAAATAGACCAATAAGGAGTTCTGAAATTGAGGCAGTAATAAACAGCCTACCAACCTTCCCTGCCCGCCCCCCCCAAAAAAAAAATCCCACCACCAGATAGATTCACAGCTGAATTCTACTAGAGATACAAAGAGCTGGTACCATTCCTACCGAAATCATTCCAAAAAAATTGAAAAGGAGGGACTCCTGCCTAACTCATTCTATGAGACCAAAACCTGGCAGAGATACAACAAAAAAAGAAAACTTCAGGCCAATATCCTTGATTAACATCGATACAAAAATTCTGCCCAAAACACTGACAAACCAAGTCCAGCAGCACCTCAAAAAGTTTATCCACCACAATGAAGTAGGCTACATCCCCAGGATGCCAGGCTAGTTCAACATATGCAAATCAGTAAATGTGATTTATCACACAAATGAAGACAAAAACCACATTATTGCAATAGGTGCAGAAAAGGCCTTCAATAAAATTTAACATTCCTTCATGTTAAAAATTCTCAATAAACTAGGTATTGAAGGAACATACCTCAAAATAGTAAGAGCCATATGTGACAAACCCACAACCAATATTATACTAAATGGGCAAAAACTGGAATCATTTACCTTTTAAACTGGCACAAGACAAGGTTGCCCACTTTCACCATTCCTATTCAACATAGTATTCGAAGTCCTGGCAAGGACAATCGGGCAAGAGAAAAAAATAAAGCATATTCGAATAGGATGAGAGAAAGTGAAACTGTCTTTGTTTGCAGATGACATAATTCTACACCCAGAAAACCCCATCATCTCAGGCCAAAAGCTTCTTAAACTGATAAGCAACTTCAGCTAAATCTCAGAATACAAAATCAATGTGCAAAAACCGCTAGCATTCTTATACACTAACAGGCAAGCTGAGAACCAAATCACAAATAAACTCCCATTCACTACTGCTACAAAAAGAATAAAATACCTGGGAATATAGCTATCAAGGGAAGTGAAGGACCTATTCAAGGAGAACTATAAACCACTGCTCAAAAAAATCAGGGATGACACAAACAAATGGAATAACATTCCATGTTCAAGGATAGGAAGAATCAATATTGTGAAAATGGCCATATTGCCCAAAGCAATTTATAGATTCAATGCTATTCCCATAAAACTGCCATTGACATTCTGCACAAAATTAGAAAAAAACTATTTTAAAATTCATGTGGAACAAAAAAGAGAGCCCAAATATTCAAGGCAGTCCTAAGCAAAAAGAGCAAAATTAGAGGCATCATGCTACCTGACTTCAAACTATACTACAGGGCTACAGTAACCAAAACATTGTGGCACTGGTATAAGAACAGGCACATAGACCAATGGAAAAGAATAGGGAACCCAGAAATAAAACTGCACATCTACAACCATCTGATCTTTGACAACCTGACAAAAATAAGCAATGGGGAAAGAACTCCCTATTTAATAAATGGTGCTGAAAGAACTGGCTATCCACATGCATAAAGTTAAAACTGGATCCCTTCCTTACACCATATACAAAAATCAACTGAAGATGGATTAAAGACTTCAATGTAAAACCCAAAACTATAAAAAACCTAGAGGAAAACCTAGGCAATACCATTCAGGACATAGGCACAGGCAAAGATTTTATGAAAAAGACAACAAAAGCAATTGCAACAAAAGCAAAAACTGACAAATAAGATCTAATTAAACTAAAGAGCTTCTGCACAGAAAAAGAAACTATCAACAGAGTAAACAGACAACCTACATAATAGGAGAAAATTTTTGCAAACTATCCATCTGACAAAGGTCCAATATCCAGCATCTATATGGAACTTGAACAAATTAACAAGAAAAAAAACAAACAACTCCATTAAAAAGTGAGTAAAGGACATGAACAGACACTTCTCAAAAAGAAGACATACATGCAGCCAACAATCATATGAAAAAGCTGAACATCACAGAGAAATGCCAATCAAAACCACAGTGAGATACCATCTCACACCAGTCAGAATAGCTATTATTTAAAAGTCAAAAAAACAACAGATGCTGGTGAGGTGGTGGAGAAAAAGAAATGCTTTTACATTGCTGGTAACAGTGTAAATTAGTTCAACCATTTTGGAAGACAGTGTGGTAATTCCTTAAAGACCTAGAGGCAGAAATACCATTAAACCCAGCAATTCCATTACTGGGTATATACTCAAAGGAATATAAATCATTCTATTATAAAGATACACGCATGCATACATCCATTGTAGCACTATTTACAATAACAAAGGCATGGAATCAACCTAAACGCCCATCAATGATAGACTGGATTAAAAAAACGTGTTACATATACACAATGGAGTACTATGCAGCCATTAAAAGAAAAGAAATCATGTCCTTTGCAGGAACATGGATGGAGCCAGAGGCCATTATCCTTAGCAAACTAACCCAAAATACTGTGTGTACTCACTTACAAGTGGGAACTGAATGATGAGAACACACGGACATATGGGGAGGGGGAAACAACACAAACTGGGACCTGTAGGAGGGTGGGAGGAGGGAGAGCATCACAAAGAATAGCTATTAGATGCTGGCTTAACACCTGAATGATGGGATAACCTGTGCAGCAAACCACCATGGCACACATCTACCTATGTAACAAGCCTGCACATCCTGTACATGTACCCCTGAACTTAAAATCAAAGTTGGAAATAAAAATAAATAAATAGCCTGAGGAACACACTCCCCCGTCCCCACACACACATATGCTACTCAATCACTGTGTACTTTTAACCATTTGGGAACTTTTTGGGATGACTTCAGCTTTGTTTTGCATGGGAGTTTGTTCTTTCTGTCACCTGAAATTTCAAAATGATATGGTCATTTCAGAAGCCACAATTGCAGTGTCCACACCACATGGAAAATTTGTAGGCCAACACTCTCAGGATTCACCACAATACGAACAACAAGTCAACACAATGGTAGTTTACAAGGCAATAAATTTTTCCTCCAAGGTTTTGTGGTACCATTTTCATATTTACTTCTAACTTTGAAAAATTATCCCACCTCCTCCCTTTTCCTGTTCAACACCAATTTTTAAATTATCTGGTGGTTTAATAAACTTCTCTTATTTTTCTACACTCTCTTCAACTGTGCTAGTGTTTTCCAGGCTAGTCTTCCTTCTAAGTGCAGGGGGCAGAGAGAAAAAAATCAAAAGACTGGACTTGAATTAGGAAAATTTGGGATTGGCCTCAATTCTGTCATTTATTAGCCATGTGACCTGTTGCTGGTCCTGTGATGCCTCTGATCCTAGGGGGCTCACCTAAAAAACAGTGATATAAATACCTACACAAGTGGTATGTGTAGATATTCAAAGATATGGTAGTTTGTGAAGAAGCTTTGTTAAGTGCCAAGAGGCTACATATAGGTAATTTTTATTAAGAGGCATCTTTGTGACATAAAATATCTGGCAAAAGAATGCATTGGCTTGCTTCTTCTCCTGCTGGGAAGAAATGGGAACTGTCTCAGGTATCAGCACTCACTGCTGTAATTATAAATGTCTCCCCACTCTGATCTCCAGAAAACTCTCCTCCTCACAGCTCAGAACTATCCCAGGCCTGCTCTCAAGAAGGTAACTCCACTCCTACCATTTTGCAGCCGATAGTCTACTGATAACATCCCCATATACCTTCATATTCTCTAATGCCTCTGCCCCTTGCCTTATCCTCGAGGCTCTACCTTCCTTCCCAGCCTTTCCAAAGGAAGTTTGATTGTTCCTTCTCACACTTCCCATGACTAGGAGGAAATGGAATGTTCCCTACTTTCTTCTGTAGCTTTTAGCTTCCTGCCCCAACATCATCATGCAATAATGTTTTTAGTTTGGGGGGAAGGTTGTTTTGTTTTGTTGAGACAGGGTCTTGCTCTGTTACCCAAATTGTAGTTCAGTGGTATGATCAAGGTTCACTGAAGCCTCGACTTCCCAGGCTCAAGTGATCTTCCCATCTCAGCTTCCTGAGTAGCTAGGACCACAGGTGTACACCATCATGCCCAGCTAATTCTGCAATTTTTTTTGTAGAGATGGGGTCTCACTATATTTCCCAGGTTGGTCTTAAACTCCTGGGCTCAAGAGATCCTCCTGCCTTGGCCTCCCAAAATACTGAGATTATAGGCGTGAGCCACTGAGCCTGGCTCTGTTCCTAGGTTGTAAGTCTTTTGTCATATACTTACACATCTATCATTTGCCATTTATTGTTGTTCCATTCGGAGACACATTGCCAGGTATTTTCAGACACTAGGCATCCACTGCAGTCTTTCTTTTTAAAGACATCATCCTCCAAGGCACTGACAACCCCTACTGATGCCCCTTCTGACACAACAGTTAACAGATCCTTGTCCTTCAGTGCACAAAGAACTCAACTCTTTGACACTTCCCCTCTAAGGAAGCATTACAATACACTTGACCATTTAGTGTGACTAGGATGAGACCCCTCTAATAGACCACCACCTCCTCGACTTTCCATGCTTCCAAATCCTGATTCCTGCTGCATCTCCTTCCTCATCATAACATCCACTTCCTAGATCCCTCCCTACTTTTCTAGTAGATTGCCAACTGTAGTCCAATGAATAATGACCCTCCCAAAGGTTTCCACATCTTAATCCCTAGAACCTGTGAATATGTTACCTTCCATGGCAAAAGGGATTTGCAGATGTTATTAAGTTTAGGATCTTGAGATGAGGTGATTTTCCAGGAAGCCAAAGTAATAGCAAGGATTCATGTAAGCAGGAGGCAGGAGGATCAGAGCTGCACAATGTGATGTGAGGATGGAAGTAAACACTGGAGTATACAGCTGTGAGCCAAAGAAAGTCAGCTGCCTTTAGAAGCTGGGAAAGTCCAGAAAGATTCACCCTGGAGAACTAGGGGAGACCTAGTGCTGACACCTTGTTTTCAACCCAGTGAAACTCATTTTGGATTTCTGGCCTCCAGAACTCTTAAGATAGTAAGTGTTGTATAAGCCATCAAGTAGGTGGTAATTTGTTACAGCAGCCATAGGAAATTAATATACAACCATGTAGCAGAGTGGCCTCTTGTCTCAGTTCTGAGAGAGCCAATGGTCAATAATTTGTTTTGCCCTTCACCCGAGAATTCCTCTTGCCAAGTCCCAACAAACTTTATTTTCAAGATTGCTGCCTTGCCAATTCCCAACTGACTTATACTACAATTATGGAATTTTTCCATTCCTACACATCAGCTTTTGATTGATGTTAGAGTAGACCTTAAACTAGTTAATTAGGATCATTTATAAATTACCGAATTATAGAAATCTTATTTTTCCTTGAAGATTTCTCACCAGTGGCTCAGTAGCAGATGCTGCAAATATTTCTATGCTGTTTCCAAATCTACTTCCACCCACTTCAGTCTTCAATGAACCCACCTTCTCTGACAAAATTGAGATAATCTACAACCTTTCAACTTTTTTTAAATCTTTTTTTAAAACTGTTTTTAAAAATGTAATTTATTTTTTTATTTTTAATTGATATATAATAGTTGTACATGTGTTTAGGGTACACATGACATTTTGATACATGTACACAAAACAGTTAGAAGATTGGAATGTTCCCAACACAAAGAAAAGTAATGTTTGAGGTTATAGAGATCCCAATTACTCTGATTTGACCATTACCCATTGTATATATGTATCAAAATATCTCATGTACCTCTTCTACTTTTAACTGCCTCTTTTCTTCCTTCTTGTCTCAAATTCAGTGCCCTTTTCCTTCTCAGCTCTATGTACGTCCTCTCCATATCCACTAGATCCCACGCCACTCTGCATCTTCCTGGGTCTTACACCATCTATTAGCTTCAATCACTGGGGTGCATAAGATGAAGTCTTAGGCACTGGGAGCTTCAATCCCAGGTTCAGGGAAGCACTACCTAAGCCATCCAAGATAAAAATCATTCTCAAGTTGCTTCCTAAGATCCTTAAAGCTAGATCCATACCTTGTTTCCTCTGACTGTATTTTCTTGCCTTAAATGTAAAGACTTTCTCAAGTTGAAGAGAGCATTCTATTGTTCTGCCTTTTGGAGACACACAGGAAATGACACAATGACATTAATAGGAATTCTCTAAGATCATGTAGATTGCAAATATTCTATATCATTATCTCCATAAATATAAAATGATCCATTTGTTTTTTTTTTTGTTTTGGAAATTAGGATCACTCTTCCCATGATTCCTAAAGAACTGTGTCTTTTGTGTAATAGATACTCACTAAATATTATTGAATTAAATATTCAAAACAGCTCATTAAAATGCACATTTTTCATGAGCTGCATCATCATGGGCCATAGAATTCTTACCCTAAACAGCTGGATTTGCCTTCAGGTAAGAATCTTTCCATCTCTGTCCCCATAAATTTGTTACAAAATAATATTTTCATCAGTTTATAACATTTACCATGTGGCTTCCCACTGTGAAAACAGAATTATGTGCTTTTTACTGCTGACACTAATATAAGCTTGTTATTGGCTTCAGAAATGTCATGTAATAGTTCCAAAAATTTTTGCTGGCAATTGAAGCCCATGGATGAAGAGAAACAAGCATAAAAGGGAACAGTTGTGTATATATATGTGTGTGTGTGTGTGTGTGTATTATATATATTATACACACACACACAATAACTGACATTATGTCGATGTTAAAGATGTCAATATTTTGGGGGAAAAATATTGCTTATTTTAAAATGTCTAACATTATTCTAGCCAAATAAATAAAGAACCAAGCTCTTGCAGAAATATAATCCTTGTGAAAAAGATATAGATTTTTTTCATATAGCTATTTTCTTTCTGCTTAAATCAATTGCATGTGTAGGTAAAGCACACAGACTTATATTTAAAAAGTATATTACATATCTTAACTTCTCAAAATTTATATTTTCAATCTGTGAATTTACATATATATGAAATATATGAACCATTTCAATGATAGTACCAGAATACATCTTAAATCCCAATTTATGAAAATATCTTAAAGAAATTATAAAGACATTTAAGTAATAAAAGCAATACAGAGTACTGAAAAGAAGGTACATGTTTGAGCCAACCCAATATGAATTTGAACCTTTATCACTCACTATGTGTGATTTCATAAGTTCAATCCCATTAATACCAAAAATTACATACAATAATATTGTAATTCTCATCTGCCTCGATGTTATGGAGCTTGAATGAGTCACACCTTCTCCAAAAACACGGATTTCTTTTCCTCCTTCTGTTTAAGAAGTGTATTTAATTTTTCCCCAAAAGTGCCCAACACAATGCTTTAAACAAAGTAAATACTCAATAAGCGTTTACTGAGTTAATCAATGTCTTTCAAATCATTTGGCAATGTATATTATCTACTTTCCTCCACACTGAGAAAAAAACCTTCACAGATAAATCAAGTTAATTCTTATTCACCTAAGAATTACACCTCAATTTCTTTCACAGAACTTTACATTTTGAGTCTCTATGAGGTTCTTGCAAATTATCTGTGTTCTACGGGGCTTGGCAATCAAGTGGCTAAAAAGAAAAGGATGCCAAAATTTAAGGAAAAGGAAAACACATTATTTTAGCCATGGTATTGCTTGAGAAGGTTTTATATACTTGACCTTTAATAAACATGTTATCTCTCTGAACAGCTATTCCTGATTTTACTCCAAGGCGGCTTTCCCAAAACCAAAACCAGCTCATGAAAAATAAACCAATGGAGAAAGGGTGATTAGACTCCAATCACCCAGGGCAGTCCCTGCCTCTTCTCCTTGGTGCTCCTTATTCCCCTGCAGGTACCAACCAGTCCTTTAGCATCTTCATGGGGCCCCTCTCTAGGATTTGGGGAGTGAGCTAAGGAGACAGCAAATCCCCATTTATAGAGAGCAGACCATGTACAGGGGCTTCGCAAATATCAACTTTCATCCTTCTAGCATTCCTGCTGGAAGCCCCTCCTTCATTTTCACAAGACAGACATTTGGGGTTAAGTTTCAATAATTCACTTGCCCACGTCACAGAAAAAGGAAGGATTAGACCTAGTTTTCTTTTTCTTAAGATACATCATATATCATAAAACTCACCCTTTCAAACTATACAGTTCAGTGGTTTTTGGTACATTCATGATGTTGTGCAACTATCACCACTGTCTAATTTGATAACATTTTTGTCCTTCTAAAAATAAACCCCACACCTTTTAGCAGTTAATCCCTACAACACTCTACCCTCAGTCTTAGGTAACCACTACTTTCTGCCTATATGGATTTACCTATTCCGTACTTTTTATATAAATGGAATTTCATATGCTTTTTGTAAAAAAAAGGAGCAAACTAGGATATATATAGTCTATAGAAAGATATTTAGTCTGTTTGAGCTGCTACAGCCAAATACCTTAGACTGGGTAATTTATAAACAATATAAATTTATTTCTCACAATTCTGAAGGCTAGGAAGTGTAAGATCAAGGCACTGGCTGATTGGTGTCTGGTGAAGGCCTGCTTCCTGGTTCATAGACAGAGCCTTCTCGCTGTGTCCTCATAAGGTGGAAGGGGTGAGGGAGCTCCCTGGGGTCTCTTTTATAAGGGCATCAATCCCATTCATGAGGCTCCACCCTCATGAATTAATCACCTCTCAAAGTCCCCACCTTCAAATACCATCATCTTGGTATTAGGTTTTAATATATGAACTTTGGTGGTACACAAATGTTCAGTATATAGCAACGAGGAAAGGGAAATTGAAGAGATTTCACAGGTAAGAGGGGCTCAACCCACCACTGTGGGCAGGGGCCAGGGAAAGCAAGAGAAAGAATGCAGGCAGCTTCTGGGAGCAGAGTGGTCTGACTGACAGCCAGCAAGGAAACAGGGACCTCAATCCTATAACCGCAAGGAATTGAATTGGCCAACAACTCCAATGAACTTAGAAGTACATTTTTCTCAGAGTCTCACGGGGAAAGCCTAGTTGGCTGACATTGATTTCAGCCTTGTGAGCCCCTGAGCAGAGAAACCAGCCAAGCCAACTCAGACTTCTGACTTACACAGTGTGACATTTTGTGTTGTTTTAAGTTGCTACATTTGTGGTAATATATTGCAGCAGCAATAGGAAACTAATACATACCTAGCTGCATTATTTGTCTTCTTATTACAAATAAAGATTGAAAGCTAGTGGAAATCCAAACAGACCATGCTAAGATAATTGAAAATAAGGCTAATTTCCCAGTGACATAACTTATCGAGTCAAAAGTTCATGGTAGTTTTAAATTTTGTTTTGTGCACCTACACTTAAATAATTTTAGTTTGAAGAGTGTAATTTTGACAAAAATCCCCAGGGAAGAAAATCTTTCTAGTAAAACTTGAATGGTAGACTTATTATGCCAACATTCTCTGTCTGCAAAATCTAGAGCCTTCCCTTAATACTAAAATTCCAAGATATAAACGTGGTTTCTTTAATTCTTAAGAAGTTGGTTAAAACTGATAAAAATTAAATTGATAGACTCTAAAGAGACAGAAACGTGGCTTAAAGGAAAACGTTTGCCTTGTCTATTTGAAATGTCTAAAGGTTAACTCTGCACTTTATCTAACCTTTAACCACACAATTTTTCCCTTTTGTATTGGGTATGTTCCAGAGCTTTGCTAAAGGAGTTTAATGTTAATATACAGGGAAAATGGTCAAATAAGTGGTATTTAATACAAAATTAAGATTAAAGTTCTAAGAACACGATTTCTCTTTATTATCATTTATCTCTTTACAGCAAAGTACTTTGTAAGAAAACAAAAACCTTCCAAAATTGACTACCTTCTATGAGAAAAAGCAGAAATATTTGTCCTTCATAATTTGTTGGAAAAGTTAAATTAATTAATGTTGAGAATACCTTACTAATTAATCTAGTTGTTGGGTAAAATCGACTTATTCTCAACATCATTTCTTCTCTTCTAAGACCTGTGTCCACCTCTTGCTCCCCACTGCTGATCAGTATTTATTTCAGTAGTTCTCAATCAGGGGAGATTTTACCTCGTAGGGCACATTTGGCAATGACTAGAGATGTTGGATTTTTGGGTTGTCTGTTTGTTTGTTTTTGAGACGAAGTCTCACTCTGTCACCAGGCTGGAGTGCAGGGGTGTGATCTCAGCTCACTGCAACCTTCACCTCCCAAGTTCAAGTGATTCTCCTGCCTTAGCCTCCCAAGTAGCTGGGACTACAGGCGTGTGCCACCACACCCAGCTAATTTTTATATTTTCAGTAGAGACAGGGTTTCGCCACATTGGCCAGGATGGTCTCAATCTCTTGACATTGTGATCTGCCTGCCTCAGCCTCCCAAAGTGCTGGGATTACAGGTGTGAGCCACTGTACCCAGCCCAACTAGAGATGTTTTTGACTGTCACAACTGGGGGTGTGCTAGTGGCATCTAGTGGGTAGAAGCCAGGGGTGTTGCTGAACTTCATACAATGTACAGGACAGCCCCCTCCACAGAGAATTGTCCAGCTTCCAAATGACAACAATGCCAAGTTTGAAAAACTCTGGTTTAGTTGGATCTAGAGAGATGCGTAATGAATAAAGATGCAGGGTTCTCCATTTAGGACAATTAATGAAAGCCATGTTAGTACAGGATTGTTATGAGAGAGGGAGAGGAACAGGGCAAGAAAGAGATTTGACAAATGTCTATATCAAACTATATTTTAAAAAAACAGAAAGAGGGACCAAAAAGTAGAGGCAAAACCAAGTGATTAGAGAAATAGGAAGACAAGGATAACAGAGTGTCACAAAAATAAGATGGGAGACATTTTTAAGGAAGACTTGGTTAGCAAGGTTGAATGCTATGGAGCAGGAGTGTTGAATGAGAACTAAGGAAACTCCATGACTTTCCTACTAGGATATCATGGGTGACCTCTGAAATATTAGCATTAAGTGAGCAGTGAATTTTGGGGAAGAGTTCAAGGCTTGGGGGAATAGGAACATATGCTGTTTTTTTAAATGTTTTTATTTGTTTAGTTTTGCTTATCTTATTGCCTTTTTAAGACAGAAAAAGTGGAGAATGTGGTTATGCTGACAAAACCACCACCAAGCAGGATAAAAAATATCATTGTGCTAAAAATTATCTTGTGAAATCTTTAGGATTTCAACAATAATTTTAATTTTTTTTCACAATTTCAAGCAATCACAACATTTAAAGAGGCATATATCATTATTAAAAGGAGATACAAACTATCTTGTGAAAAATGAGACATATTTCAATACAAAGAAGATATTCTTCCCTCCTTGTTCTTCTTATACCTAGTTGTAAAGTCCAGTTCATGCAACATCCAACAAATGAAAGTTAATTGTATCTAAACAATTAGTCAACTGGAGTGAAGGAAATGCAAAGAGAAGAGGAGAGCATTGCTTATACTGCTCTCTGGCATGACGACAACCAGTTGGTAAACCAATTTGGTTTTTGTACTTTTCAGCTGATTTTTCTGAATAGTATGGAGAGGTTAACTCTGATTTTCCCATTTGAAACCTAAATGAATTTGACAACACGAGTATTTCTTTAAGAAAACCATAAAAATAATCTATTCAACTGTCTGCCTCCTTCATGCTGGGCTGCTGGTTGCCATGCTGGACTGTGAACTGTCATGCCAGGCTTGAAAAGCCATTGCTTCACACAAAACCCAGGCCTGCCCCCATGGCCCCACATAGCTCTTGATGGGCATGCTCTGTGGCTCCTTGGAATAGGCCTGAGAGCTGGAAAGTCACTACGGAGCAGCAGACAGAATCAATTAAACAAGAACTTCCTTTGGGCAAGCGCAACTACAGGAAACAATAATAGACTTCAGATTTCTGGGAGGGATTCTTCTCATCCAGGCTCTGAAAAACCGAAAGCTTTTCTCAGACCCTTGAGAGAATTTTGTTCTAGCTTTCTTTTAGCTTTGGGTTGGAGAGAATGTGGCTGAGTAATAACTAACAAGTATCAAAATGAATCCACTCTCTTTTAAGCCTCTACCATGCCAGCTTAGGGGTAGAACTGAAGCCCAATGCTATATGCATTTCAGCCACTGTGGGTTGGTTAGCTTTGCCCTGTGTCACAGTGTCTCATTCTAAGTCAGTTTAGGATGAATGGGTGTGGGCAGAACACCATATTCTTTGTAACTACTGGAAAATAAAGACACCCTCCTTCTGATGTGAGTCCCGTAGCATCTTCCATGAAAAGGATAACATTATATTATTCTTGGTGATGAGAGTAGATGCTACCTAGAAGATACTCACATATCCAGTTCGACTTCCAGTTCATTAGCACGTGAGCTGGCTGCTCACACCATGCCATGTTCCCCCACTGGTCCTGTAAGTCCACAGCCCTCAGTCTGTCCATCCCCCTTTCCCTTTTTATGACTTTGGCATGACACACACTTCTGTCTCTCTAACTCCTCCCCATCTACCACCTTGTTCAACACTTCAGACAGGCACCCAGGATCTTGGCACGTAAGCTGTGAAAAGTCACCAGACCTAACTGTACCAATGCCCCTACTGAATGCTCAAACAAAGAAATGATAGTTTAGTGTGAAAAACCCCATTGCCTTTGTAAATGCGGCTATAACACTCATTACATCAGAATAGAGCCAAAGAAAGAAGTTTAGATTTAATCTGTTTTAATCTCAGTTATTTCCTAATATAAAAGACTGTGGGCATTTTCACATTCTTTGGAAGGATTAGCGAAGGCCAAATGAATAGCAAATTGACATTTCTGAAGTTTTAGAAGAGCCAAAAGCAATACAAAAGGAAGGCAGACAGATCAAATTTCTGAACAGAATTATTTTTCTTACAGAGTTTAAAAGTTGACATTAGGAACAAATGTTAAACAGCTCTGCACAGTTATTTTTCTTTACCTGGAACACATTTTGCCTAACAGTTTAACTGACAATTTAGAAAGACACATCTTGATGTTATAGAGACAAAGAAACTTCATCTATGTGACGGGCATAATAAGAGATTTTTTAGAGTAACTTGTATAACAATTTTTACATTCCTCTAGTCATTTTATTGTCTAAAATATTCCAGAACTAATGGTGCCAATTTTTTTTTGTGTGTGTGTGAAGAGTATGTTGGTTCCCATCAAATTGTTGAATATTTGTGTTAAAAGAGATCTAAAGAGAAGTAATCTACTTGGCCTTTCATTTCATGAATGAGGAAAGTCACGCTGAGAAAGAGTACCCAAGAGTTCAGGGTCATAAAATCACAGATCTATGACAGTTCAGGACTAGGACCCTGGTTTTCTAATGACTCGTCCAATGATCTTTTCATTTATCATCGCCCCTTTCCTCAAGAAAGTTATATTTTATCATTGCATAGTATTGCTTGCTCCATTATAACCACATTCCAATTTGCTTTGATGTATCTTGAATCAAAATAGCAAAAACAAATTGATTCTTGTGGCTGTACTTGTCTTAATGTCCCACAAAGTCACTGAGAATTGTTCCAAGGGTTGGGTACATACCAGCCCTTGGATATAGATATATTCATATCGAACAGAATTGTGAAATGAAAAGATTCCTAAGAGATTAGTTCTATGATACGATTCTAAATCCTAACACATTCTGCCTTTCCCCTTAGTCCTAGACATGGGGTTTAGTCTAAACCAGGGTTTCTCAATATCACCACTACTGACTTTTAGGGCCAGATAATTCTTTGTTGGTGAGTATCAACCTATGCCTTGCAAGGTGCTTAGCAGCATCCCTGGCTTCTACCCACTAGATGCTAGTAGCACCTGACCCCTAAATTGTGACAATCAAAAATGTCTCCAGACATTGTCAGAAGTCTCATGGGGTGGGGGTACAAAATCACCTCAAATTGAAGACCATTGGTCTAAACCCTTTAGCACTTATATGAACCTTGACACAAAATAGGAGCAAAGCAGAGATGAAAAGTGGGATACAAAGGAACTCACTGGCACCTTTGACTATGAATCTTCCTTGGCTCTAAAGCCATTTAAATGTTTTGGTGAAAAAAAGGGAAAGCTGTTTTAATCAACCATATGCCTTTCCTTACTCCCACCACACTTTTGCCTTAAAGTATGTTTTTGTTGCCATGAAAACACAGCCTGCCTGTTTGTAATTATAATATTATTCTGCAGCAAATTTCAGAAAATTCCAATTGGTGCATTTCCAACCTCAAATTCTCTCCCTCTTCATCTCCCTTCCATAGCCAGAAGTTTGGAGAGGGGGAAGGAATGAGAGAAGAATGCCTCTTATCCTTAGCTCTGACCTCCTAATGCCTGCACTGAGCATCAATCTCTCAGGTCTCCAGGACCTGGCAACCAAATCTCTAAACTCCTTGTCTCTGACCCATCTTCATTTGCTCAGCATTTTCACCCAAAACCACAGAACTTTGGTAAGAGTTAGTCAGGGCTCAATGATGGTAAAGAAAGGGAAGGAAGAGGTAAGACAAGTGGAGCCATGAGAATCAATTTGTTCTTGCTATTTTGATTCAAGATACATCAAAGCAAATTGGAATATGGATATACTGGAGCAAGTTAATGCTATACAATGATAAATACCCATTCTTTTTTCAATTTTTATTTTTATTTTAAGTTCTGGGGTTCATGTGCAGGATGTGCAGGTTTGTTACATCGGTAAATGTGCGCCATGGTAGTTTGCTGCACATATCAACCCATCACCTAGCATAAATACCCATTTTTAATGAAAATGAGTTATGGTATTATTTTATTCATAGCCTGTGTTACTTCTCTGAATATGTCAGTAATAAGCATGCTGTAGAAATTTAATAGAAATATTTAATAGATGTAGTTCTTACATAATTTCTTCTCTGGCATTTTATAGCTTGAGATATAATTTACATACAATAAATTGATCAAATCTAAACTGTAAAGGACTATAAATTTTTGCATATGTACATATTCATGCAACTGCTTCCCAGATGAAGATATAGAACATTTTCATTACCCTAGAAAGCAATATTGTGATTTTTACCAATGAAAGATTAGTTTTGTCTGTTTTTTATCCTATAAGTTGTACAATATGTACTCTTTGTGCCCTTTTTCCTCAGAAACTCAACATGTTTCTAAGGTTCATTCATTCAGTTTTGTGTGACAATGGTTTGTTCTTTTTTGTTGCTATGTAGTACTCCTTCAACTAAATAAAACACAGACTCCTGTTGATGGATATTTGTGTGTGTGTGTGTGTGTGTGTGTGTGTGTGTGTGTGTGTGTGTTTGTGTGAATAAAACTGCAAAGAAAATGAGGTGTACTAGTCTTTGTGTGAATATATGCACTTGTTTATCTTGGGTATATAACCAATAATAAAATTCTAATATTAAAAATGGAAAATATCAATCAATCTGAATTTTTTATATTGTTATAAAGACTTCAACGATCTCCCATTTATTTTACACAAAGGGAAAACAGATAAACCTTGTAAATAATTAATCAGGAAAATATATTAATGCAGATGAAGATATAGAACACCTGACAGTAAGGTGAATATAGAATTTTTCATGAAACTGGGAGACTTTCTGAGTGAACGGGGGATGATCAATATTTATATTGGGACTGTTTAACCTGGACTTTGCTGAGAAAACTGGATCTTACGGCCACTCATGCTAATTCTGACTGAGAAGATGGAAACTAGGCCAGACATCTAATGCCAGCTTCAGAATTAACTCCCTTTTTGACTTTGGCCAACTTGTTTAAACTCTTGTCCTTTAATCATGGCACTGGGCAGAATATTCTCCACTGAAATTTTATAAAGACTCCATAAATGGCAAGTCATAAATCATAAACCTCAAAGCCAATAAAGCTGTCCTGGAAGGATTGAGAGCTGGAATGCAGACTTCCAGGGTTGAGATGTATGCTTTCAAGAGCCTGGTTGTACCCACTTCTAAAGTGCCACTCAATTAATTTATGAGGTTCTCTCTTCTCTTTCATTTACTTTTCCAGTTGTGACTTAAAATAAGTTTCGGCTAGCCACATACGCTCTATGTTATTTCACTGAAAAGATGTTAACTGCAAATTACAACAGTGGTTGCGACACATTTGGCAGTATCTTTCTTCTTCATGCTTCAGTCAACTAGACTTACTGTGTGATGAGAATCCCAGAGACCCAATGCGACAGTCCCTGAAATTTTCACTAAGTCAAATACCATGAAATTGTTTCATTGAGCTGACACTTGACATTGGGTGAAAGGGGGTTGGCATTACCTCATCAAAGCTGATGTTCTTGGGGTCACATGGGACAATAATGCTTTATTTCTACCATGTTTAGAAGTTTTAAGGCAACACAAGACAATAACCACAAAACAGCAATGCCATTTGAAAAGGAGGGGCTGCCAGTTTTTGCAGGTATTTAAAACCATATTTGTCAAAAACAAAAAAAAAGATAGAAAATGGAAAACCAAAATAAGTCCCTTGCAAGTGAAACAATGTATATCGGTTACCTTTAGACTGTCCCTAGAGTCACTGGATTGAAATAATTAGTTGCAAAGAAAGGGCAAATTTAGGTGAACTAATGATAATCTGATATTAAGGACATTGTATTTCCTACTACAGAAAAGCAGTCATTCCAAGTGAATTCATTGGGAGTCATAAACTGTTGCAAAATTACAGGTTAGAACAAGGACTAAAAACATAGCATAAAATCAGAAACTAAAATACTATTTATAACACAAATTCTTTTTTATTTACTTTTAAAAAACTATGGATACGTAATAGTTGTACATGTTTATGGGGTACTTGTACCCCATAAGTTGTTGTATGTATAACTATACATGTAATAGTTTTGATACAAGCACACAATGTATAATAATCAAATCAGAGTAATTGGGATATCCATCATATCAAGCATTTGTGTTAGGAATAGCCAATTCCACTCCTTTAATTATTTTGAAATATACAGTTAGTTATTCTTAACTATCAGCACCCTATTCTGCTACTGAATACTAGATATTATTCCTTCTATGTAACTGTATTTTGTACCCATTAACCATCCCGCCTTTAATCCCCCTGTCTAGGACATGAATTCTTTGTGGATAAATTTTTGTTTTCTAAAATCATCATTATCTTACTGCTAAGTTAGTATTTTCAAACAAAGTATAAAACTTTTTCACTGAATCTATACCTTCTAGATTTCAAATACAAAACTGTAACCACATTAGTTAATTTAAAAATATGTTATATATATATAAACATATATATTTTTTAAGTTTTAAAAATCCACATCTATTTCTAAATATGAACACCACATACACACATATACACCATACACAATCTTCTTCCTATCTTTTGAGAGTCACTACATTCTAAAAACAAAAAACCCTTCATAATGTAAATTTTCATAAGTAAAAAACAAAACCACTTTGGCAAAGTTTTTTATACATTTCTGTGGTCCAAATTAAACCTATTTCTGCTAAAGCAACACCAAGTCACACTAAAATGAAACCAATAATGGTCAATATTTAACACAAGTTGTTATAACATAACATAACAAGGAAATAGCCCTTTAATTCATCACTAACATGGTTACCTATCTGCACATGTTCCACTTTTTGATAGCAGTTATGTATCATGCATGTAAGCCTGTGACCATAACACATACATTTGACCCTCAATGTTTAAGTAACTGTACTTTTAGTTAAAAAAATAATAAAAAAAAAAAAATGAAACTATCAGTGATAACAATGCAAATGGCACCTGAGATCATCACTATTCCAAACCAGCAAACCAGGAGTTCTCTTGGAGGAAGAGATGGCAAGAAACACCAACTGCTTCGTGCCTATTCCATAAAATATTGGCCACCAATTTTCTTTGGGCCAACCAATGAGCATTCAAATGCCCTTCCATCTGTCCTCTACCAAGCCCAGTCAATCAGGACTGGGTCATTCTTCTCTAGTGTTCTTTAAAGACAGCCAAGCAGACACAGGGGTGCTATCTGCAGAGTTCGGTGAGGACCTGATCAAAGATAAGGTGACCTGAAGCTGTCTCATATTAAGAGGTGTCTAGATAAGACAATGGAGAAGAGGAACAAAAACATACCATTTCAGTTAGAGCAAAAGTATCTTTATCTGTGTTTGTGTCAAACACATATATGTCCATGTGTGCTGTGATGCATCTAATCATAGTTGGCAAAGTGTTGCTCAGGAATTTGCTGAGCTAAGAGACTTGGTATCACTGAGAGAGAGTGAAGCCAACATAAAGGATGTAATGCTTCCTTTGATAAAGAGAATTCAACTCATCCCAATGAGTCTCCCCTTTTGCTTGGGATGCCCAAACTCTCCATGGAAGGAGTGGAAAGCAGAGAAAGGATGAGGGAGACAGGAAACCAGAGCAGGGGAGACACAGCAACCTGAGACAAAAAGTTAAAAATCCATTGAGGATGGGGATGAGAGAAGTGCAGGTATGGATGGGGCCTCAGATACTATCCATTCTAATCATCTTTCCCACTCCGAAGGAAGGAAGCAGGAAAAAGAATACTGGGGCATCAGCTAGTCCTGCCTAGAGGCTCCTCCCATCCATCCTCAGGGCCACCATTTTCACCCAGGCTCTGTCTAGAACCTAGGTGGCATGCTCAACTCAGCTCACTGTGTACATGAGTCTCTGTATCCTTTCTGAGGAAAGCCAGGTGCTGGTCTGTTTAATGTGGGTATAAAAAGTAATGAGGAAGTGTTCATGGAGATAACCAGAGAAGTGGAGCCATCTAAGAGGACACACCTTAGGACTGGAATACCTCGATCAGTGGTTTTCAGCCAGGGGTCATTCTGACCCCTGGTAACCCTGAGCAATGTCTGGAGACATTTCTAGTTGTCACAACTCAGGGTAAGGGAGGATGCTACCGGTTTCTAGTGAATAGAGGCCAGGGATGCTGTTAACATCCTAAAATGAACAGGGCAGCCCCCAGAGCCAAGAATTATGTAGCTCTAAATGTCACTAGAACTGTGGTTGAGAAACCCTGGCCTAAAAGAAGCCACCCCTAGCTTGGTGATGCAGGAGCAGCCAGATTACATGGCTAAGAGGGACATAGTTGGACAAAATCAGACATGGGACATTTCTGGGCTTCAGAAGGACTTCTAATTCAAGATGAGAAATGAATGAGAAGTCAGAATGGTGTTGCTAAAATATCAGAATCAAGATTCCAGCAATTACTTGATGTTTCCCAGTCTTAATTTTTTCATCTATAAGACTGGGATCGTAACAATGGTTGCATAGGTATTTGCTAAGACTAAAGAAGATATTGAACATGAAGCAGTTCTCCCCAGTGATTTGCAAATAAGAGGCACTTCGCAAAGAGCACTTCTCTTCCCTTTTCTTGCTCTAGGTAACCTCTGGAATGAATATTACAGAGATAGAGCAAGGAAGTGGATGGTTAGATCTTTTCCCCACAGCCTGACATTTTCAGAGCTCCTTGATCTTCCTTCCCTTTTTTATTTTTTTCTTTCTACCCCACCTCTTTCTAAAACTGAAATTTCTCATCCATCATTGATCACAGACTCAGGCATGAGCTTAAGGTGCAACTTTTTTCACCTTGTGACTCATGAAGATACAGTAGGGTGATCTCATCAGGAATCTATGCACGTAAGAGACAAAAGACCCTCATGGAAAATAACTCATCCTTGAAGAATAAAAAGTCAACAAGAAAAGAGTGTTTCAAGGACAACAGGTAAGCTTCGAAAGGAAGGGGTCCCTCTAAGCACAGCATAAGCCTCATCATGAATTCACCCTGAATCTCTGGACAAGGAAACATTAAAAAATACCTACTAAGAACCAAAATTGTTTTTGCAAAATTTCCAAGAGCTAAAGTACAAATATTATTGGATTTATAACTATGAAGAAGAAGCTGGCATTAGTGGATACTTTGCCTACAAGGGCTGCCCGCTTTATTATGACAACCAAGTTGGTGATATGGTGGCCTCTATCCACCTCTATTCACCTTGATGGAAGTCATTAGTTGCAACTGTAGCAGCAATGCTCTTGAGAGACATCTGCAGTGGAAGTATTCCCTTCCATTGCAGATGGAAGCAATCAAATCCCTCCCCACAGAGACTCAGAGGAGAGGAAGAAAGAGGTGGTGTATTAGTCTGTTTTCACACTGCTATAAAGAACTACCTGAGACTAGGTACTTTATGAAGAAAAGAGGTTTAATTGACTCACAGTTCCACAGGCTGTACAGGAAGCACAGCTGGGAAGGCCTCAGGAAACTTACAATCATGATGGAAGAGCAAAGGAAAAGCAAGCACGTCTTCACATGGCAGCAGGAAAGAGAGAGTGAAGGGGAAGTTGCTATGCACTTTCAAACAACCAGATTTTGTGAGAACTCTATAACGAGACAGCACTAGAAGGGATGGTGCTAAACCATTAGAAACCACCCACATGATCCAATTACCTTCCACTAGGCTCCACCTCCAACATCAGGAATTACAGTTCAGCATGAGATTTGAGTGGGGATACAGAACCAAACCACATCAGGTGGTGTGCATTAGCACAGCACGGGGAGGACACATAGAGTACAGTGGGCACATTCCCTGGATATCCCCAAGACTATGGAGGGACAACTTGAGCAGTGGAGGCAGAGCAGCCAGAGAAACACTTTTGGAGGTTGCCATTTGGCATTCCTTTCTTACTGAAACTGTTATGGCTCAAGTTACAGTATAAAATAAACCATTATTCTCCGAGAACACCCAGTGGTCCTGCTTTCCTGGTTGCTAAAAATCCTAACACTTTAGGTTTCACCAGTAACAATAAGACGTTTGTTGTGTCCCTGGGGCCATCTAAATACTGCAGAGCCTCAACCTGAGCTCACAAACCTTTGATAGGCCAGATCCACTATAGCAGGTGATGGTGTTAAGGGGAGGCGGAGGGAAATCACTGCTCTTATAACTTAGCTGACCCTCAATTGATGCTTCTAAGTTGCTGTATCCTCACTTCCCCCCTGAAATAAATATATTAAGTTCAAATCTTTCTGCTTAGGGTACGGGAAAGTAAAGCTAAGGCTGCTTGACTTGCCTTACAGCATGCTGTGAGACAAACGAGAGCTCAGGGTCCCTTGCTCACCTTGACCGTCACTGCCTGGACCATGGAATCTATACAGTGTAAATAAAGATCTGAGGGAAAAAATCCTGGCTCTCTGTGATATTTTAGAGGAATGCAGAAAGATTAGGCTTAAGGCATTTGCACTGAAACTCTTATGCTGCTTCTTTGTCTTTTTGTAGATAGGATGTTAATCTTAAATCAAGACTGTAAAACTAAACCACTTTAAATAGATGCATGCTTAACTAAAAGATTTTAGAGATTAAGAATCATTTGCAAAATTAGATTTTACACATTTGATTTTAAAACATGTATTGAATGTTAGCCCCCAAGTCCCCAAATCCATTCATTTGTAGGTACTAAAGGCTCCCAAGACGTGAGTTGATTCTAGCCCAAGCCCAATTAATCCTGACTCTAAACATTATACGTAAATTTTTACTGAGTGCTTTCTATGTGTTGGGGTACTGTGCAAAAAGTTGTTTGAGTACTGTATCTAATATGTCTGCAAGATGTCCCTCTTCATTGTGGGGAAGAAATACTTCACTCTCCTCTTAATTTTCATATATTTATATGCATCTATATCACACTTTCCTCTTAATTCTCTTATATGTGAATAAATGCATATATTTATATGTGCACATATGTGTGAATACACACACACGCATTTGTATATACATAAAGATAAATGGCATCTAAAGTTTGGCATCAGTGTTCACTTCAACTCTTTGATCCCTGTGGCTTTGTGGGATCAATGTCAAGTCCTTCAAGAAAACAAACATTTCTGAACTTTTAATTTAAATCTCCTTATTATGGTCTGAATTATGTCTCCCCAAATTCATATGCTGAAGTCCTAACTATATTTGGAGATAGGGCCTTTAAAGAGGTAATTAAGATAAAATGAAGCTGGTAGGGAGGGCTGTACTCCAATCTGACTGGTGTCATTATAAGAAGAGAATCTTTGGGACACATGGAGACACCAAGGATGTATGCATACAGACAAAAGACCATGTGAGGACACAGCGAGTAGGTGGCCATCTGCAAGCCAAACACAGAGGACTCAAAAGAAACCAACACTGCTGACACCTTGATTTCACACCTCTAGCCCCCAGAACTGTGAGAAAATAAATTTCTCACAGTTGTTTGAGCCACCTAGTCTGTGGTATTTTGGCATGGTAGTTACAGAAAATGAATACACTCTCATTTTTGTAAATTCAGGTTTTTAACAGCACTGTATAGGTCAAACAAAAACATAACTAAAATGAAGAATGAACTCTCATACATTATGGGAGTGTGGATAAATTGCTTCAATCGCTATGGAGGGTAACTTGGAAATATCTATCAAAATTAAAAATGATTATTTTTGAGTCAGACATTCCATTCCTAAAATATTTATCCTGCAGAAATATTCTCATGTGTGAAGTAATGTGGTCAACATTTATTGCATAATTTTAATGCAGCAAACCACATCCATACCCACTGATATGGGACAAGTAAGTAAATTATAACACACCTATACAATAGAATTCTGTGTAGTTATTTTTAAAATTAGGAAACTCTATATAGAATGATTTTACACATTGAGTGTCAGGTTAAAAAAAAGTATCAGGACAGTGTGTGTGTGTGTGTGTGTGTGTGTGTGTGTGTGTGTGTGTAACCACTTGTGTAAAACATTGTATAATGTGTTTCAAAATGGCCCTTCAAACTTAGATATGAAATAGGAAAAAAAATCTATCTGACTCTGAAGTCAGGGCTTTTGACCATGACCTTGAGAGACTTATTAGGGGCACTACCCCTATCCCCAACCAAGATCTCTCAGCCCATTTCCAGATGGGCACTCAAATTTCTCAGTGTGATTGGAGCCCTGCCCTACATAGCTAAGAAGCTGTGATCATCAGACTTCACCACTTCTTTTTCCCTGGGGAGGCTTCTACTTCTGGCCTTTCCTGGCCCCTCCCTGCTTTCCATTAAACACTGCCTGAGATATGGATAGCCCACCCAGAATGAACCCTCCATTTGTTATGCCTTCTTGTGTATCAATGAATGTGCTACTACTATCTCCCTCTTTTGAATAAGGGCTCTCTATGGCCTAGTCAGAGCATTTAGCTTGGGTGGCAAGAGTATTCCATCGAGCACAAGAACCTCATTATTTATATCATCAACTAAATCTTACAAATGCTGCATACAATTGCATATTCACAAGCACATTAGCATATAAAGACTCTGAAGTCTCCACGGTGTAGAAAAGCGGTTGCCCTTTTTCATCCCACAGTTGCCCAATATTATTTAACTAAAGAATTGTCCCTTTTTGCTGTACATCTGCACATATCATGTAAAACTAGTATTTCCTACTGCGTAACACATTTGAGAAAATCTCTTCTAACCCAAGCCCAGCTCCCATTCTTTTTTCCAGCTTGCCCTTTATAGAAGAGACTCCAAATACCTTCCCAAACAAGGCTCCAAGGATTACAGCCAACAACAACAAAAATAAGACTAAATAGAAGAGAACAAGAAACCCAATAAAGAGGTAAAATTTAAAATTAAATGTCAAATTTTATAATTTTATGGTTCTATTTATTTCAGATTAAGAAAAGAAATTTGATCATGGAAAGTAATAAATTAGAAACCAGGAGGCCAGCAGGCAGAAGAACAGAGAGGGATGATGAAGGTTGCAGCAGGCAATGGGTCATAAATCAGGAGCCAAGAGAACACAAATGGCAAGGTCAATGGTTCCACTCTGCGTAGCTCATCAGGAACCATTAAAAAGCCAGGGGAATGAGATGGCTATAGATTCTTACCCAACAGATGCCTAAAAGATTATTAATTTAGGTTTGATTGACCTGAATTCTCAACAGCCAATACGTTTATGCATGTTGTACATCTAATGGAGCACCATTACGATGGCAGACACTGTAGACTTGTGTACTTGACATAATTCTAGCAGACTCTTTCTAATAAAATGTTTATTTTTGTTTGTTTTTGTGACGGAGTCTTGCTGTGTTGCCAGGTTGGAGTGCAGTGGTCCGATCTCGGTTCACTGCAACCTCCACCTCCCCAGTTCAAGCAACTCTTCTGCCTCAGCCTCCTGAGTAGCTGGGACTACAGACACACGCCACCACACCCAGCTAATTTTTGTATTTTTAGTAGAGACGGGGTTTCACCACATTGGCCAGGATGATCTCGATCTCTTGACCTCGCAATCTGCCTGCCTCAGCCGCCCAAAGTGCTGGGATCGCAGGCGTGAGCCACTGTGCCCGGCCCAAAATGTTTATATTATAACAATATAGAAATATATTATATTTCTAACTCATGCAAAGGTGCCATATGAGCAAGCAGCAATCTTGCCCCAAGGTCTGCCCAGTCTCTGGAAGGCCATGGAGGTGATGGCAGGAGACCAGGTCTTAAAATCAGATGACCTGCATTCTATATCCCGCATTATTGAGCAGTTTTCTTCATCATTCTAGGTTTGAATGTCCTCATCAGCAAAATGAAATCTCGTTCTAGATGATGTTTCAGTTATATGAATATATTAGATTCTTTCTCACCTCTGATTTTTCACATATGCTATTGCTTCTTCTTGGAATGCTTGTCCTTCACACGTTCACAGGCTGGCTCTCCACATTCTTCAAATCTGCATAAATGTCAAATCTTCCAGAATGCTTTCTCTTCTAGCTTGGTTAGATCTCCTACTCAAAGCTTCCATCAGCCATCCTCTACCCACCATCAATTCACATCAAATGTTTTCAGAATTACTTATTTCACTGTTTGTTTTTACCACTAGACTTTAAATACCCACGGACAGAAAATATCTCTCCTTCTCACTCGGGGCTGTGTTTCCACTACCAAGCACACAGTAGGAAGTCAATAAAAATTTGTTAGATAAAGACATGAACAATCCTAAAATTTATATGGAAACCAATAAATCTTATTTTTTTAACTTTTACGTTCAGGGGTACATGTGCAGGTTTGTTACACAGGTAAACTTGTGCCATGGGGGTTTGTTATGTAGATTATTTCATCACCAAGGTATTCTCATTTTTTAAAGAATTTTTCTGTATCTAATATGCCACTTCCTTTGTCAAAGTTAGCCAAATTCACTTGTCTCCTACTTAAGAAAATATTTGAATCCTGATTTCTTATCTCTGCACATTTTTATAAAAATAAAATGCCATATAGGCACAAATATATTCTTATAAAGTTGTATATGTTTTGAGCACATGAAAACTAATTTCTACTTTAATTGTACTTAGCAACTCAAATGGAATGGAGTCATCCTATTAACAAACATCCTTCCTCCCAATTTATTTAGTAAATTCAGATTAATTGGGACTATTTTACTTTAAAAGAGTGGAATCATGGTATTAAAAGTGAGGGTGGTGATGAGGGAAGTTCTCTTATTATTGATATGGAAATATCTTGATCATTTTCTCAGGGAAGAAAAATCAAGATAAAGAACACCAGAAGTGTGATTTGCCTGAGCTCCTTCACCCCAGCCCCCGACATAGCCCCATCCCCCAGTCTCCCTGAGGACTTTGTCTTTGGTAGTCATGTTTTGGAAGGCCAAAAATGATCCTCTGATACTAGAGGAAGTAGAAAGATGAGACCACCTGGATCTTATTGCAAACAGGGGCAGTATTTGAGGGAGGTGGCATATACCCCTACAAAAGGAAGAATTTACTCCCTGCAAGGCAAGACTCTCAGCACCTGCAGAAGTTTAACAGCACAGACTGTGAAGGTAGACTGCCTGGATTCAAATCCTAGCTCTACCCTATTATTTGGGGAATTTTGTATGTTACTTAACGGCATGATGTCGAGCTCACTCATTTGTAAAAATAGGGATAATTATGGCAACTACATTATAAGGTTGCCACACAGGTAAAATGAATTAATGCATTCAAGAGCTTAGAAAACTGACTACCATAATAAGTTCTCAATACTCATATATGTCAGACTGGATTTTTATTATCTTTAGCTCTATATTCATGGGCAGGAACTGAGAGGGAGTTGCTTTTGTAAGATACAGTACACTAAGTTTCTCCAGCCTAGCCTGAGGAAATTGGCAAAAACGGAAATGGCAAAATTCCTTTGGGTAGGAGGGCCCAAAAGAGCTGAGGTCACTTAGAGGCCAGACTACAATCGATTGAGATTCTCCAAATTCTCTGACTTTGGTGTAGGCAGTGGTAGCAAGGGAGAAGACAGAAAGCAGGTGAAGACACCAGTTAATGCAGTGAGGGTGGCAGAACTGGGAAACAAAAGCAGCCAAGAAGCAGAAATGAGAAATGCCTGGAGAAGATGAAAACTAGACTCTCCAGTAAAATGTTTGCTAGGCCTCACAGTATAGGAGGCATCTAGAGCCCAAAGTCTGTAATTGTTCTTTAGTTTTTTCTCAACAGAGAAAATCCCATTAGATAATTCCAAAGTGTCCCAAGCACCCAGCCTATTTAATGGTGCCCCCTGGAGTTGTGTAACACAGAGATGCTGAGCTGAGAGATCATAAATTATGTTTTTCCATCTATAAGTAATTTGTTAGTCTATTATTCCCACCTTATAATTCTGTACCATTTCCTTTCACTGTGTAACAGAAACTAATTTACATCTGCAACTAATTTGTGCATTTATTTATGTATTTATTTAGAGACAGAGTCTCATTCTGTTGCCCAGGCTGGAGTGCAGTGGTGTTATCTCAGCTCACTGCAACCTCTGCCTCCCAGGTTCAGGCAATTCTCCTGCATCAGCCTCCCAAGTACCTAGGACTACAGGTATGCACCACCGCTTCTGGTTAATTTTTGTATTTTTAGTGAGACTGGGTTTCACCATGTTGTCCAGGGTGTTCTCGAACTCCTGACCTCAAGTGATCTGCCTGCCTCGGCCTCCCAAAGTGCTGGGATTAAAGGTGTGAGCCACCGTGCCCGGCCAATATTTTCATTTAGAGGCTACTGATTCATCACTAAGTTGTCAGTAGTGATATGTGTTTTTTGTTTGTTTGTTTGTTTTGTGTGTGTGTGTGTGTGTGTGTGTGTGTGTGTGTGTGTATTAGCCTCTTTTAAGAGGTTATTTAGAAGAGGAAGACATAATTATTCACTTCATTTAGAAGAGTTGGTCTATTACAATTTGGCTGTTCCTTTCATAAAGTATTCATGACATTGTTAAAACTTGTCATTAAGTCCCTTGGCGGAGGTTCTACCTCTAATCTTTCCCCAGCACTGGCTTCTTTCTGTCTTGTTTTCTCACCCATCTCATACTGCAACTGAATATTGTGGCTGGGCTTGCATATGTAATTAGAGTTGTGCCTCTTTGTCAGGTGGTTTCTTCCTCCTCTACTAATTAGTCTAGTTTTCCCTTTAAGGCATGTAGGAATTATCAGTTAAGTCAAATGAAAACAACAGGCTGGGTGATGTCAGTTTTTGAAACTGTTGATTACTTTCCACATTATATCATATGGTCATGAAGATTAATCTGCACTTATGGGTAAACTATTCAGCTACTCATTAGCTCAATACAGACACATCGAGGCTTGTCCTGGTTTAACTAACTTTTAAACCATGTGACACGGGAAAAACAAATTCTTTTTCAAGAGTTAAACTGACTATCATGTTAAGACCTTCCTTTCCTGATGGCATTTGTAGTCATTTTTCTCACAACCCAGCAGTTCCAAGACAAGGATTTGGAAAAAAAAAAAAAAGCAACAAAAATAATGGTGTTTCGATATCTCTTAAAGCTAGAGTCATATTTTGCAAATATATTATTGTCCATTTTTCAAGCATCCTAACAGGATGTAATGAACTCAGAAGCTTCCTAGTACAGTAGTAGCATACGTTGTTCCAACACTTTTGATGTACTAAATCCAGAGGTTTGCGGTTACTCTAGCACAAGGAATAGTAACTTCAGATGTTGGCCATGGGGCAGTTGTTACTCTTACTCCCATCTCTGGGAGTTCTCAAAAAACTGTGCTCCCAGAACCAGCAGCATCAATATCACCTATAAACTTGTTAGATAGGGACATTTTTGTGGCTCACTGCAGACGCAATGAATCAGAAACTCTGGGGGTGGAAGTTAGCAATCTGAATCTTAACAAATTCTCTGGGTAACCCTGGTACATCTCTATCACAGCCAAGTAGATATGGGCAAAACAGGCCTGTACAGGTTTTGGTGAAATCCTTAAAGCTCATCCTGTTACCATGAGCCTTAGATCACAGAAAACACAGTGTTAGAATTGTTACTTCTTTGCAGAAAAGGAAGAAGGAAAAAAATGCACCAATTTCCTGGTAAATTTCCCCAACGGTTTTAACAATCTTTACCATATGCAAAGTATAATGTTCTCAAAGATTAAATACCACTCTTGGGACTTAAAGAAAAGAGGAATAGAAGGCCATACTTGGGAAAAGAAATCTTTCTCCTGCTATGGGAGAAATATAACACTTATTATTAGGTAATTCAAAAATCTGTTGCATTGGTTTCTAAGACAAAGAAAACTTATTAGACAGAGTCTCCAAGATGAATGAGAATACCTTTCCATAGTGACCTTTTCCAGTGTTGACACACAATTTCTAACAAGAAATGTTCCTAAAGAGATTAATCTAATTACTAAAGTTCTCTTTCCTCCTGTCATAAAGGAAAGGAAGAGGAATTCAGGTAAAATTGCCTTGAAATCAGAGTCCCAGACTCTTACACATTCCTTACATTCATGGCATTCATGAGACCATCAGGAGATCACCCCTAAAGACAGACAAAAGAAGATGGACTGGCAGCAGCACAAATAGTAATTATCAAAGCCATTGCCAAGTGATTATCCTATGAAAACACATTTCTGTATAGTCAGTAAGTGGCAGTAATGATAACTGAGGGCATGCCAGCCAATAGAAGAGCATGAACAGAGCAAGATTCTTCCTGACCTTATCAGCAAGAGAGGACTTTGAGGGAATGGAGATGCCTGGGCACTGAGGTCACCAACACTCAAGAGGCCAACCCACCATGTCCTCATCCTGTGTGAATCCAATTGCTTACTTGGATTAGCTCTGCCACTTTAAAATAGATGCTTAGAGGAAATCAAAATAATTTAGCATGCTAAGTGAAATTATATGATCAGGACTAACTGGGTAATTTAATGTAAAGGCACAGCCGCTTTGTTCATTAGCATTGGCCTTGGTCAAATTTTGAATCTCTCATTGCTCCAGTGACCTCACGAGACCAGTGAGAATATTATTGCCAACTTATTACTAGAAGACTCTTCAGAGAAATGGATAAAAAGGGTTGGGTTCTGCTGTCCTGTACTCTATAATTTTGCATGTATTTTTATTTGAATTTTGAAGAACAAATTAGAAATAACCCACATTCCAAGCCATTCTCACTGGAATCAAGTGAGGAAATCACTAAGTCAGTAGGCAAGTATCATATTTTGCCTAACATTGAATGTTAAAAAAGACCAGTGAAATGCTTCTATTAACAGCAGAGTTCTTCATTTCAGTGTTTCTCTCTCTCTCTCTGTGTGTGTGTGTGTGTGTGTGTGTGTGTGTGTGTGTGTGTGTGTAGGAAAGAGTACTTTAAGCCAACTAAAAGGCTAGATTGTCAACAGAGCCTAGGAGTCTGGGAAGTTTGAGATAAGCAATGGTGATAGAAACACCATTAGCACTGAGTCTTTTAGAATATGTATTCTACAGCTCCCCAGCAAACCAAGTCTTCACATGAAGAAGTCACTGAGGCAGCAGGTAGATGCCATGGTCCTGGTCATCAAGGTGGCCCTAGATTCACCTCTACTTGCTAATGGCAACTCTTTCAGCCAGCTCTGACCCTCTCACTAAGCAACATCTGTCCTTCAGGCTTACCCAGCCAGGGTTGCTATGCCGTGGCCCAATGGCAGGCCAATTAAGATTCATTATGTCATATCAAGGGAAGAATTCCAAATACTGGCCCCTCCACCAACAATACAGCATCCTTACCCTCCCACTCCAAGCCCTGAAACGGTTTCAGTAAAAATAACTTTAGCTAATCATAATTGCTGGGAAGGATAGAGATAATCTCAGTGAGGTCACAAATCGCTAAAAATAAGTCTTTTGAGATTAAAGAGTTACACTAATAAGGAGTCAGAAAATTCAGGATATAATAACCAACCTTATATCCTTCTGCTCTTTCTGAACCCCAGCTGGGGCTTGAACGCTGGAATGCTGGGATACTGGGATGCTGGGATGAAGGTGTTTGTCCCATAGGCCAAGCCATATGCTGAATCAATTCTTAGTTCTACACAGAAAAGAGGTATCATTTTAGTCTTAGATAAATTAATAGTATGCAGCTAAATAACTCAAAACAGAAAAACTCATCATAGTGACAGAGTTGTAAAAGGCAGTTCCAGGAAATTGTACAAAATAAGCAGCATAAATATTATTGGAGTGAATTGGATGGTTTATGCAACAACCACCTGACACTCCAAATTTCTTCCAAATTTCACTTTTCCTCCCCTCTCTTTTTTGCCAGATGAATGTACTTCCAGCTGGACTTAAGAGAAGCAACGGTGTCAAACAACGACTCATTAAGAAATACACACCTGTCATAAATGCAAGACGCTCTCAGGGGATATATTGAATTGCGTTCCTTGCTTCCCATGAAAAGGTGCAATGAAAAAAACAAATTAACTATCAACTACCAGATGTTTCTAGCATCTCTATTAGTTTGAGAAAGATGAAACAATTGCTGCATTGTACATATGTATAACTCACATAAGTATTTCGGATGTGGGAGGAAGGCTCAACTAAATGTGTCTTGAGAATAATTGATCTTTTCGTTTTGGCACTGCTTCATAATAACAGGAAGAAATCTCCTCCTCTCCTTGAATTGAGACATTTTTTACCAACACTAAGAATAAATGAACATATATCTAAAGGTGCAAGTGTATGGATATGCATTTTCAGCCTGACTTTGCTTCACTGCATCTATTATAATTATCTTGAACTTCCTGGTGACAATCATATATGCACATTTCACGATTTGAAAGCTTTCTAGCTATAGAAGGTTCTAAGTATTGTAAATCCCATTCTCTAAAAAATAAGAATGGAGTCTGGTGAGGAGAATTTGTGTGGTCAATGGTATGGAGAAGGAAAGAGTTGCCTATGCTCTAAAACTATTAAGGGACAACTATTAAGGGACAAAATGTTTGAGTTACTCTTGTCCTTACAATCAATGCTCGATGTTCTAGTATATGGAGGAGTCATCAATATGTGTTATTCAAGAAAAGGGTCAGGAGTATATAGTGTCAACAGCCCCACTTCTGCATGTAGTTCCACATTATTGTATCTCCCAACTGAATGGGCTTTGGCTTTAGCCCCTTGTGATCTCAATGCCACAGGAGAGCTAATGAATGGAAGGCGGAGGGGAGATGCCATTTTATGTCATGGAGTATAGGGCTCACAAACAGACTTTAGCTCAACAGGCCAAATCTGATGGATTTTCTCTAGTGGCTGCCCAGGCTCTAATTGGAGAAAAATTCTGAGGTTGTATCTGGGTTTAGGTAGGAAGAGAGTTGAAATCTATTAGCAACATTTACTAGTACTGTGGGAGGAGATGCTATCAGCTCTTGAGGAATTTTCCAGCTTGGGGCCCTGTAACAGTTAAGAGTGTGGGCTTTGAGGCCAAACAGATCTAGGTTCAAAAACCATAGCTTTACTACCTACAACATCTGTCACACTAGGAAATTTACTTAACCTCCCTAAAATTCAATTTTATCCTCTCTCAAATAGGGATAAGTAATATTATCCAAAAGAGCTGATACAAAGATTAAATGAAATAATATATGGAAAATGTTTTGCTGATTTCATGCCATTGAGTAAAAGCTACCAGAATGACAACTGTGGCAATGATAGTCATAATATCCCTAACCATAGTAATAGCAGTAGCAGAAGTATCAGCGCTAAGGTAATAGTATTAGCAGCAACAGTGTCAGTTATGGTAATAGTAGTAACAGCAGTAATATTAGTACGATAGTAAATTAAGGAGAGGCCTGATTTGTTTTTTCTGGTATGGCTTAGACATGAAAATTAATGAGACAGAGTGAGCAAGCAAGAGAGAGAGAGAGAGAGAGTGCAACATCTTCTGATTAGCCAAGAAAATTGGGATCAGAAGCCATCTCTGGAGCTTATAGTCCACAGGTAATCATCATTCAGTTGAGATGACTCCCTCAGCCCCAGAAAGGTTTGCTCTTCTCTCTTGGTGCTCTCAGTAGTGTGGCATGTGCCATATCTATTGTACTGAAACTGTGCTGATACTCCTGAGGTGAACGGTATAGTTTGAGCTCTCTAAGAAAGAGATGAGTCAATGATGCGTGGTCAGGTATTACTGAAAATCTTTGAAAGGCAAAGAAAACAGAAATGGAGGGATAGCCACTGTCCTTTGAGCCAGTTCATTATCCCATTGATACTGGCCCTTGTGATCCTGCTTTTTGAGTGGCACCTAAAGGAGTTATCATGTGTCTTGGAGAATTGAGAGCATGTGTGATGAGTAAGAAAAAGGAAGTCTTAGAGCAGTCCAATGCTGAGAACACAGGTGTTGACTATGTTCCCTTTGGATTCTGGAGCCACTAATTGAGAATCAAAGATCATGGATGTTTTACAAAGGCTCTGTGCTCCAGTTAAAAGATAGAGAAATAATGGCCAGCTTCCCACCAATGGTGGAAAAAAAACAAATTCAGGAGGAGGAGTTTAAAAGAATTTTAAAGAGCACTGCTGGTAGAATAATAAAGGAATAACAGCTAAAGATCATAGACTTTTATTTCTGGAATAAATGTTTAAGATCATTTAATCTAACATCATTATTTACAGATGAATAAATGAACATCTTATGAATAACAGGCATGAGGAAAGAGCTTTTAAAATCAGGAGTTATTGTACCAGAAAGAGAGAAGGAGTCCAGAAATGGACATACAGACTTTGGAGTTGTCTAGGTACAAGCAGTAATTGAATTCATCTATGATGATACAGAGGGAAGAGATCCATTTCAGCTTCCAAGCAAAACATATAGAGAGTGACACACCCATAATGAAATGACTGAATGGATACCACCCAAACATAGAGAACTATATGGTCCAAACAATGTGAGTAAAGAGAGGAAATTGGATAGCTATATTTCACATTTTTTGGCATATCAAGTGAAATTTAATTACTTTTTGCTCCTGGGATAAATTTTTCTGTCTCTCAAAGATTCTTAAGGAAAAAGGCAGATTCAAAATTTGCAGTATTTTGGGGAGGCTGAGGTAGGCAGATCACTTGAAGCCAGGAGTTCAAGACCAGCCTAGCCTACATGGTAAATCCACTCTACTAAAAATACAAAAATTAGCCAGACATGGTGGTGCACACCTGTAGACTCAGCTACTCGGGGGCTGAGGCATTAGAATTACTTGAACCTGGGAGGCAGAAGTTGTGGTGAGCTGAGATTGCACCACTACACTCCAGCTTGGGTGACAGAGCGAGGATCTGTCTCAAAAAAAAAAAGCACAATGTGATACTATTTGGCTAAAACATATAAGTAAATAAAGAAAAAAGAGTATCAGAAAGATTAAAAAGGTCTAGTGGTGAACCAAATACTTATGATTATATTATAGAATGCAAAAATAATCATTCTTGAAAGCAAAGCTAAATGGGTTAAAATAGTATTTAATATTAAATAACATGGATCTATAGTGACAAATAATTCTAACAAAATTCATAAGATGTGTCTACAAGAGGGAGCCATGAAAAAGAAGCTATTGACCTCAATTTAGATGGGGTTCAAATAATTTTATTTATTTTGTGATACTGACAATTAGAGATATACAAGCTATGCATATTTTGTAATTTAACAGTAAAATCATAATAAAAATACATTCAGTGTTTCTAGAGACAAAATAGCCCAAGATATAACTAGTGGTAGTTATAAGCACTGACTACTGATGTATCAGCCACTTTTAAAACATTTATTCCTATAACTCTCTTAATAACCCTACACAATAGGTACTATTTTTATCCCTGTTTTTCAAGTTTTAAAAATGAGGATATTCAGGCACACAGAATTTAAGAGCTTCTGATTCTTGAAATGTTGAAATGGGACCCATGCCCAAGTAGGCATATGCTTGAGCTTATGGTCTTAACCAATATTCTACACATGGATCAAAAGATGAAAACCAGTAAGAACACTAGGAAGCGATTTAAAAAAAAAAAAACATAAATGAAGACGTCAGAAGATAAAATGTATTAGTATGAAAATAAACAAATTTGTTGAACTCATTTACAAATATTGTAGCAATATAATTATATATTATTTAGAAGAGACAATATATAGAACAAAATGTTCAGAAGTATTAAAAATACAAGGATGGCAAATATGTATCAGGAAATTGAAAGAAAAAACAGGAAGCATTAAATGCAGATTGCGATAAATTGAAAAATAGTAACACTAGACTAATCAAAGGTTTAATTCACTATAAAATACAATAGTCAATCAATGCTGTCCAATAGAACTCTCTATGACAATGGAAATGTTCTATACTTGTTCAGTCCAAAATGGTAGCTACTAGGCACATGGAGTTTTTGAGCACTGGGAATGAAACTAGAGTAACATATAAACTGAATTATAAATGTTATTTAATTTTAATTAATTTAAATGTAAAAAGTCACATGTGGTGAGCGCCTACCATAATGGACAATGTATGTCTAGGTCTCTGTAGAAATATATATGAAGTAATGTTGCTATAATTAAACAGAGTTTAAGAGAAGCATATTTCAGTGTTTTGTTTTATTTTATTTTATTTTATTTTTTTGAGACAGAGCTTCACTCTTGTTACCCAGGCTGGAGTGCAATGGCGCGATCTCGGCTCACCGCAACCTCCGCCTCCTGGGTTCAGGCAATTCTCCTGCCTCA
>NW_016107741.1:2199230-2210749 GCF_001604975.1 Cebus imitator
TATAAAAAACAATCATGGAGGCTGGGTGTGGTGGCTCATGCCTGTAATTCCAGCAGTTTGGTAGGCAGAGGTGGGCGGATTACCTGAGGTTGGAAGTTCGAGACCAGCCTGGCCAACATGGTGAAACTCCATCTCCACTAAAAATACAAAAATTAGTCAGGCGTGCTGGTGGGCGCCTGTAATCCCAGCTACTGGGGAAGCTGAGGCAAAAGAATCACCTGAGTCTGGGAGGCGGAAGTTGCAGTGAGCCGAGATTGTGCCACTGTACTCCAGCCTGGGCGACAGAGTGAGACTCTGTTTCAAAAAAAAAAAGAAAAAAAAGCAGTCATGGAGACACTTTAAAAAATATTATTACAATCATATGCTAATGTATTTTGAAATCTGACTGAATGGATTATTTCTAGCAAAGTAAAAGTTACCAAAATTGACATGAGAAGAAATAAGAAAACTTCTGGTTATAACAGTAACTTCTAAAACTATGATTATTAGAAATTATCTCCAAAAAATCCACCATGTCCATAAAGTTTTACAGATGAGTTCTATCAAGTTTTAAGAAACAGAATACTCTTGCTCTAGAAACATTTCAGACCATGAGAAATGCAGAAACATAAGATTGATTAAAAATCGGACAAGGAAAGATTATAGAAAGAATGATAGACTAGGCCATTCTTAAATTCATAGGCAAAAATCAACATTGAATTGAAGCAAATCATGATTATTAAAACAGCTGCTGAAGCCAGGCATGGTGGTTCACTCCTGTAACCCCAGCACTTTGGGAGGCCAAGGCAGGAGGACTGCTTGAACCCAGGAGTTCAAGACCAGCCTTGGCAACACAGTGAGACCTCTTCACTATAAAAAAGTAGCCAGGCATGTTGGCACACACCTGTAGTTCCAGATACTCAGGAGATTGAGGTGGAAGGACCACTTCACCCTAAGAGGTGGAGGCTGCATTGAGCCATGTTCCTGCCATTGCACTCCAGCCTGGGCAAAAGAGTGAGATCCTGTCTCAAAAAAAAAAAAAAAAAAAAAAAAAAAAAAAAAAAAAAAAAAAAAAAAAAAAAAAAAGAAAGAAAAGAAAAACCCACCAAACTATCTGCTGTATATTGAAAATGACACAACTTGGAAACATAAAATTTACTTAGGATTTGGTACTAGAAATTTTATTACTTTGATTAAGCACTTGAATATGTCAAAGGAGAAAAATGTTATTATTTCAAATAGATATTAAAGGAGCATTTGTATACAAAAGATTTGAAAAGACACTTTAAAAGTAAAATATACAGAGAGCAAAAAAGCCATAAAAAGATGCTCAACATCACTAGTCATTAAGGAAATGTAAATTAAAATTATGAGACACAACTACACACCTATTAAAATAACTAAATTTAAAAAATTAACCATACCAGGTGTTGGTGATGAGAATGGAGAAAAACTGGAACTTTCACAGACTGCTGGTGGGAGTGTAAAATGGCACAACCACTTTGGAAAACAATTTGGCAGGTCCCTAAAAAGTTAATTATACATCTCCCACATACTCCCATAATAAACTTTTTAAGGACCTGCCAAATTGTATATAGCAAGGAAATAGAAAGACTTTGACAGCACAATTAACAAACCTTAACTTATTGAATATATTATATTGTATATAGCAAGGAAATAGAAGACTCTGACAACACAATTAACGGACCTTAACTAATTGAAACAGAAAATTTCTGCACCCACATCAGAGAATTGAGCTTATTTTCCAATATTCATGGCACATTTACAATAATGACCTTGTAACAGTGCAAAAAGAAAATCTTAACACCAAAGAACTAGTATCATACAGCTCATATTTTCTAATCGCAATTCAGTAACATACAGCTAAAAAATAATATTTAAATAATAATAAAAATACAGTAGGGATCTAAAAATCACACATCGAGTTTCCAATCACGCCATATCAATCTAGATACACATGTTCACCACTACGCCTTCCCCAAACACTACTAAAATTACAGGGATATAAAAATGCGAAAACTTACAAAGATAAGGAAGCAGTGGGGAAAGTCACAGCCACTATGTTTTGGAAGCAGAAATAGAGATGAAATTTACAATGGTAATAAAAAAAACCCCAAAGCAGGGCAATTCATACCACAGAATTCCTGAATCACTCAGGAATTGGAACCACTGGTTATCTTTAAAATTGGGTTACAGGTAAAATAGAAAATTGTACAATTAGCTGCATTTTAAAAAGCAGTTAGGGACATGTATCTCTTCCCTAACTCAAATAATCTGGAAACTACTCCCATTTCAGTAAAAGCGTGCAGTCCTATTCTTCAGCAGGATGAATCAAAGGCACTCTGGACTTGGGGATGGTCAGAGAAAAGGGTGCTATACTGTAGATAGAACAATAAAGTAAAAATCTACTGCCTAATAAGTGACATCCCACTGAGAAGCCAGCATTAAATACCCCAGGAAGGAGATGCAAAACTTCTCCCTGGGAAACTCAGCTCAAAGAAAAGGCTCAAAGCTACTGAGATTGTACCCTACAGCTTACTCAGCTAACTCATCCCCGTAATCCTACATTAAAGTCCACACTCTAAAAGGCCCTCCTCCCCCAACACCTACACAGGAATCCAGAGCTATCAATTAGCTCTTTTTTATGTGCTGGAAGCAAAGGATCCCCAGACCTTCAAGAAAGCCTCTAATGTGAATGACAGGCAAATACCAAAGAGGAATTGAAGAAAATAGAAGTAAATCGGTGAGAAGACATTTCAAAAAAACTATAAAATCATCCAAGAGATAAAAAAGATATGGCATTCGGGAAAGAAGGACAGGATTTTATTTTTAAAAGGAAAGAAAGAAAAAGATCATAGAAATTAAAATCATGGTAACAGTAATTAAAATTTAGGAGAAGGATTAGAAATTTTGAAGAAGGATTAGAAGTTGATAATCTTGACCAAAAAGTAAAACAAACAATTGGGAAAACTAGAGAGGAAGAGAAAAACATTAGAAAATAAGTTTAAGAGGTCTAAAATCCAATTATTAGAAATTTCAGAAAGAGCAGAGAATAGTGTAGGGCGAGAAATATATAAGAAATAATAGAAAAATAAATTTCCTAAAATTTAAGAAGTTTCCAGATTAAAAATTCCTGTCAAGTTCTCAACACAACAGAGTCCTTCAGTCAGGTTAAGGACTACTCTGTTTCATTATATGGCTATAACACAATGTACCATTAATAGTTAACTATGTTACAGCAAAAAGTACAGATAGAGATATTTCTGTCAAGGAGCATCAAGATACATGGAGAAAGCAGCCCAGAGCATCTTGGTGTCATTATAGGATCAACTTCACTATGTCGCCATGAGGAAATCTTATAGAAATGTTCTGCCATATAATAAAAAAAGACAAATACCGTATTATTTCACTCGTATGAGGTACTTATGCTATTCAAAATCATAGATAAAGAAAGTGGAATGATGGCTGCCAGGACGACCTTGCTAGGAGGAAAGAATGACAAGTTATGTTTAATGGGTACAGAGTTTCAGTTTTGCAAGATGAGAAAAGTTCTGGAAATGAATGGGGATGGTGGCTGCACAATGATGTGAATGTATTTAATGTGACTACACTGTATACTTAAAATGATTAAAATAGTAAATGTTGTTATACATATTTTACCACAATTAAAAAACTTTAATAAGGTATTGGGGAGTTACTGGGAAGCAAAACATTCAAATTTTTTTCTTTTATAAAAATAAGAAAAGAAAGAATGAAATAGCACTTTTACTTAACATTCTCTACTACATATATATTGATGTATACACACATAAAAACATAATGTGTGTATAGCATTTTTCACTCAATATTTAACTTTGTTATTTCATACTGACCCAAATGGATAGGTCTTTATGCCAATAATCACATGACTACATATAGTAACTCAGACTGTAATTTTACTAAAAATGACTTTATGTTCATGGATGGTTATATTTATACTTAACCTAGCATCTTTTGTCTTAAAATTATATGGCTTAAAATAAATGACTAATGTGCAGACATTAAAAATGAAAAACAGAAATAAAGCTGGGTGGTCTGATAAATTTTGCACTCTTTAAAGAGAATGTTCCAGAATGGTAAATTTATGATAGCATATGTTCACAATACAAAGCAATGAAAAAGTGTGCCTCTTTTATCTCTTTCTGCTGACAAACATCTCTTCTTATCTCTCTTCTTCTCCTATTATCCTCTTATCGGATTAGAAACAAACTTTGAAAAGTTATCTTCTACTTTATCAGAGCTTTGAATGAAGATCAGTATTACACCATACTATTTATAGCCTCTAAGCAGGGAGATATTCCAAGCTCTCTGATAACTCAGGTCTGCTTGAACTATCTTCTTCTCTTAAGTAATCAAAGCTCTTCTTTCCCACTTTAGTAGAAAAAGCAACAGTTGAAATCTATGATTTAGGTTCAAATAATTTTTAATGTACTCATTGAAGAAGCAGTTTAAAGTAGGTTAACACTAAAAACAATAGTTTCATATACCATACGAAACCATGTATGTGCCATTCTAGAAAAGGAAAAACTTCTGTGACAGAAAAAAAATCAGCAGCAGTTGTCGGTCAGGGGTGAGAAGAGGGGATTCACTGTGAAAGGCCATAAGGGAACTTCTTTTTTAAAAAAAAAAAATCAATAGTTTTAGTAGTACAAGTACTTTTTGGCTATATGGATAAATTGCACAATGGTGAAGTCTGGGCTTTTACAGTAGCCGCTACCAGAATAGTTTACATTGTACCAAACAGATCATTTTTCATCCCTCACAAAGAATTTCTTGATTGAGGTAGTGGTAACCAATTGTACACAATAAATACCACAATTTATCATATTATACACTAAAAATGGGTGAATTTTATTATGTGCAAATAATATCTTAATTTTAAAAATTGCTTTGTTAAAAATATACCAACCCTGTAGTCTCACTACTAAAACACAATCGCTATTAATACAATGGTGTGTTTTCCCACACCATTTCTCATAGACACTTATTTCTTCATTTGTAAACATAATTTGGATCATATAGCTTTTTGTAGCTTGTTTTTATAACAATTTACTGTAAGCACTTGCTACATTACACGGTCTTGGAAAATCATCATTTTCAATGGCTACCTAATATTCAATCAAGTAACAGGAATTACTGAATGGTTAAAAACTATTTAACCACTTGTCTATTGATAGACACATTTGTTGTTACCAATTATTTTGTTATATAAGTGTTACTGAGAAAAAATTTTTGTGCACAAAGGTTTTTTTTTTTTTTCTCTCAAAATTCAGAAGTATTTTTAGGATATATTTCCAGATGTATAATGTTGAGCCAAAGGATATAAACTTTTTTAAGGCCCTTGCCAAACTCTAGATTCTTGCTAAAAAAGCCATACTAATTTACACTGCTTCCAGCAATGCTTAATGACCTTGTCACCTCCCCAGAAATGGATATTGTTATTTTTTTATCTTAAAGACTTCCTAATGACCTCTCCCCACAGTCTTTCAGCGATAATTACCTCCTCCAATTTTTTTTTTTTTTTTTCAAGCTATTAAAAACTTTTTTTTTTTTTGTCCCTGTCGTCATTCCTCATTTTCTCCTCCTCCTTCCCTTCTCTCATCCACCAGGCCCCCTTACCTCTCCCACACCTTACTGGTTTCTACTATAACTGATGATTTTCTTCTTTATTGAGTGGAAAGCCTCCACTATAATATAAATTGGGAAGAAAGGCGTTGCTTTGAACAAAACAGAACTTAAGGCATGAAAAAAACAAAACAAAACAAAACAGCTCTTCCCTGGAACACTGCATGGTCAGAGAAACCAAAAGCATTTCAGGAACTGGAGTGTCAGAGACCAGATATTGAAGACTGTCTTAGGAAGAGGGAGTCTGGGAGGGTGGAGCACTCAAGGAGACAGACATCAAAGCTGTCAAACTCCCTGGCTATGTTCCTACATTAGGAGATAATGCTTGGAGGACAGCAAACTTGGTCTAATGGTTATATCTTCCCAGATATGAAGACACAGGTTCTGATGGTGTCAGGGCCCATGGGGCACTTTGACCTTTACACTGATGCATCTGACCTGCTCTCAGGGTTGCATGACCCTTTGACAATGGAGGGAAGTGTTAAGGGCAAAATGAGTTTGTGAAGGATTCAAAGGTCCCAGCATAGTGTATTGAAAGGAGCAAGGACCTCTGAGGAAGACAGACTAAGTCTGACTTTCTAGTTCACCACTTACCAGTTCTTACACATGTTACTTAGCTTCTCTGAACCTCTGTTTCCTCATCTATGAAATATCTTATCATTTCCTTTCTTAAATTGTTCCTTTATTATTTATTTTATTGCATTTTAGGTTTTGGGGTACATGTGAAGAACATGCAAGATTGTTGCACAGGTACACACATGGCAGTGTGATTTGCTGCCTTCCTCCCCTTCACCTATATCTGGCATTTCTCCCCATGCTATCTCTCCCCAACTCTCCACCCCCTGCTGTCCCTCCCCTATTTCCCCCCTACAGGCCCCAGTGTGTGATGCTCCCCTCCCTGTGTCTATGTGTTCTCATTGTTCAACACCCGCCTATGAGTGAGAACATGCGGTGTTTGATTTTCTGCTCTTGTGTCAGTTTGTTGAGAATGATGGTTTCCAGGTTCATCCATGTCCCTACAAAGGACACGAACTCATCGTTTTTGATGGCTGCATAATATTCCGTGGTGTATATGTGTCACATTTTCCCTATTTAGTCTATCATCGATGGGCATTTGGGTTGGTTCCAGGTCTTTGTTATTGTCAACAGCTTCTGCACGGCAAAAGAAACAGTCATTAGAGTGAATCGGCAACCAACAGAATGGGAAAAAAGTTTTGCAGTCTACCCATGTGACAAATCGTTCCTTTAAAAAGCAAGAACCTGGGGGCATAAGAGTAATCTGGCCCTGTCAGAACAAGCACACAATAGTCAGCTAAATGAATAAATAAATTCATAAATTTCCCTCCCCAGTTTGGACTCTAGGGTTAGTTATTTCACTGGCTCTCCTGAAAACCTTTCATTTGTCCATTATGCCCACTTCTGTCAACCGGCAACCCATAGTAGTCATTAGCTTTCTCCATTCCTAAGTTTGTACTGAAGGCTGCTAAAAAATTACATAAATGTTGTTGGTTACCATTATAAACCTATTTGTGATTCAGGGTAATTCTGTTTGCAATTCATTGGATAAGTTACCATGAAAAATGCCAGGTAAATATAAGACGAAAAGGCATGGGATTTGATATTGATGGTGAATTCTTATACCAGCAATTGGAGTGTGGGGCTCTTTGCCCTTTGGATCTAGAAGTGGGCAGAAGAAGAGTATAGAGATGATTCCAGGTAGGATGGGACAAAATGGTAACAGCACATTAAAGGAACTGAGAATAATTCCTACTCCTGGAGGAATCTTTCACAAGATGGAGAACTGTTATGTGTCAGTAGAAGAATCCAGGGAATCCAATATTCAAACATCACAGATGAGGAATTGACGAACTCAAGAGCTAAATATCTAGAAGTACGGACTCAACCAACTCTAGTTTTTTAAGTTATTGTCAATGCTGAAAGTCATTGAAGGATTGTGAATAAAATTTCCTAGTTAAAAATCATAATCATTAACTTCTGAAAAGAAAGGTCTCTGTACATGTGCCGAATGTTTCCATTCACATGAACATATATATTTCAATGTTGTTACGTGGATCACCTGTTGAAAGCTCAAACTAAGGTGTCTGGACTGTCGGTATTATGCTTGTTTGGTTGCCTTACCAAAAATCCTTGAGAGTAGTAATTACCTAAGGAATTTTTCACGCTGTCTGCAGTTATTTACCACAAGGAATTGTTTAGGGGTTTTACCATTTAGAAATCTGTAAAGGAAATGAAGACTGTTCACTTTCTGCAGAAAACTTAACCCATGTGCTTAATGTTTACTCTATTGTATTTATTTTATGTACATTATACCCTCTTCTAAAACCTTGAACATAGGGCTTGCAAGATAAATTAGTGGCAGTACCTACTGAACGTGGTTAACATTCTGATGTATACTATGTGGAATAGTCCAGAGAAAAGAAAATATTTTTAAAGGTAATAGCAGTACCTTCATGTTAAGATGAAGTAAAATAAGACATTAATTTCAAACAGTAAAAGATTCAACTCTGCTTGAGTGTCACTTCTAGTTTTCCTTCTACATCTGATGATCCTTTCCCAGTTTTCTGTCTTTTATACTGGTTTCTTTCTGCTCCCTTAAAATTACAACTCCCCAGCCCCTATCCAGATCTCTGCTCCTTTTTTCCCTACATACTCTCCCTTGTTTAATATATCTATGTCCATGACTGCAACTACCACTTAATTACTAATGATTTTGAATTTTATATGCAACATTGACTGCTCTATAAAATTCCAGATGTGTATTCCCAACTATTTCCTTCAAGTACTTAAATTTTGGTATGTCTAAAATGAAGTTATCCTCTTGCATTCACTTCAGGACTTGCCTTTTCCACTATAATTCCCATTTCAATAACTTTCATTACTATTCGCCTAATAATGTAAATTAGAAAACTTGAGTTATCCCAATTTTCCTTCCTCATGACTCATTAATTTTTTTTATTTATTTATTTTTTTTGGAGACAGAGTCTCACTCTGTCACCCAGGCTGGAGTGCAGTGGCGTAATCTCGGCTCTCTGCAAGCTCTGCCTCCCAGGTTCAAGTAATTCTCGTGCCTTGGCCTCCTGAGTAGCTGGGATTACAGGTTTGTGCCACCACACCCAGTTAATTTTTGTATTTTTAGTAGAGATGGGGTTTTGCCATGTTGCCCAGGGTGGTCTCAAACTCCCGAGCTTAGGCAATCCACCCACTTCAGCCTCCCAAAGTGCTAGGATTACAGATGTGAGCCACTGCATCTGGTCCCATTACTTTCAATGTCATAAAGTCCTACTGATTGTGCTCTCTAGAGAGCTCACAAATACACCTGCCAGCCATCCCCTCCCCACTGACCCATATCTTTACTGTGACCGTCTCATTAGGGCCTCATTGTTTTTCAAATGGACTATGGTATCAGATTCCAAACTGGTCTTCCCACCATGAGCAATTCTTCGTTCATGCCTTCTCCCAATACCACCAGGGTTCTTGCTTGAAAATAGAGACATCAAAGCATCTGTCAGTGTTTCAATTAAAACTTTTCACAAGTTTCCCATTGCTTTTGGAGTAAAGTCTAGATAATTTAGAACTATATCCTAGTTTGCCCCCAAATCTAATATTAAGTTTTCTTAATCTCATCTCCTTACATTACTCCCTACCTCACGACCAATGGTCACATCAAAACCATCCCTATCACACTCTAAACTTGGTCCATTTCCTTAATTTCTTCTTTTCTTTGCACACCCTCTTCTTTCTGCCTTGGCCATACCACACATACCTACATATTTCTATCAGTCGAGGTCTTCAAGTCCAAATTATATCCATTCTAGCTAGCAAAAAGACATTGATTATAGGATACTAGTAGTTCACAAAATGTATTGAATGGTATGAAGAAGCTTACAAAATTTCCAGAAGAGTCAGAGACTTTTGTGTACTCAGATGTCAAGAACAATGCCCAAATTCTCTAGCCTCCTCTTTGCAACTCCAACATCACAGATTTCTCCACCCTTGCATAGCTCACACTAAAGCTCTACTTCTGTCTCCAGAAGGCAAAACCCATACACCTACCACTTCCATTGCTCACCTCTATACCGATGTCTGCTGCTTACCCCTTTTGATTGCTGGAATCTAGGTCATGGGCAAGTGTGTAGCTCCAAGTGAGTCTGGTGAAGAAAGGTTTTTGGCTTCTACTCTGGGGATGCAAGAAGTTTCCCAACCATTACAAGCGTCTTTAAAGGGTCTAGGCAGCAAGAGAATCTGGCAACTATCCACAACATTCTTCCTCTTTGATGGCCAAATTCATATTTCCCTGCCAAGAGTAATCACCAGATTCCTTCAGGCAATCAGCTCTCAATTTCATGAGGTATACCCCTACCGTGACCCTCATGCTGTACTGGAATTATGCATTTGCATTCCTCACAAACTCCAAAAAATCCTTGCGCATCATGGGTATGACTGATCTTTCTTTGCATTATTCTCTTCTTCTTATTTAACATATAGCTAATGTCTGGCAGATGGTAAGCACTTAATGTTCTTTTTGGAAAAATTAGTAAAAATAGGAGTCATGGTTCAAATGTTCTTTATCTGCAAATATTTTACTGATATACCTTTAGCTGAATTCTTTTACTCAATATCTCCAACTCAAGGGAATATTTTAAACTCTGCTGCAATAATATAACATTTTAATACACAAAGTATTTAACCAATACTAAAAACCTTCTAAATAGTATGTGGTTTACTAATATGACCAAGCAAAGCTGGAACTCTAGCATGAGTGTTTCCAAAGCTTAGCAAAACACAAGCAATTTGATTTCAGGATCCCATGATGTCATTAACAAAGATGTGATTTTGAAATGGAAACAGAATAGTGGGGAAGAGTTCTGAGAGGAAACCTCAACTGTAAAAGTCATTTTCAATGAATTCTATTTGTTTTGTTAATAATCATGGGATTTGCATTGATGTTACATTGCCTTTATTTTAAAGTGGTCTCCATGGATCTGCTGACAGCTTCATGAGCTGACTGTGACAACAGTCTATGTCCAATGAAAAGAAATGGGCAAGTAGGGAGTATTTTTATAAGTGAACATAAAGAGAACAATGAATAAGTTCCCTTTCTATCTTTGAAATATATATGCTTAGCTTTTTGAAATAAAATTTAGTCATTCAGAGCTAATTCAAGGTATTTAACATCCATCTTTGATAGCCATTTAGTCTAAATTGTGAATCCATTAGTTCTGTGAGAAGAACAATTCACATAGAGCCTGAATGGTCCCCAGGCCCCCACCGCCTGTCCTCTATGTTGTGCCCCTAATTCCACGGCTCTGCAGTCTAATAGAGCGGACTATGTATGTGAGGGATGAGGGTGGTGTAGGGAAGGCATAACACAACAAATTTCGAATATATTAGAAAACACTTGCTTGAAAAACGTGCATCTCAGATCCACCTTGATCAATTAGAATATAGGTAGAAAACAAAGTCAATTTTCATATTCAAATCCACTCTTCTCTCCGCATTTTTAAAGATGAAAAACTAAAAAGAAAACGAGAAACTTGACACTGAGCCAAGATCATTCATTCTCTCTCATGTAACAAAATTTCTTTAATATGAAAGGAAAACCATATGAACTTCCCTGTCCTAAATGCACTTACTATATTCATGAGCTTTTCATTAAAGAGCAGAAAGAATCCAGTTCAAATTCCTCTAACAGTATATTTATTGTCACAGGTAGTATACAGGGCTAGTTTAAACATACTGAGAGCAGGCCGGGCGCGGTGGCTCAAGCCTGTAATCCCAGCACTTTGGGAGGCCGAGGCGGGTGGATCACGAGGTCAAGAGATCAAGACCATCCT
>NW_016107741.1:2210934-2225929 GCF_001604975.1 Cebus imitator
AAAAAAAAAAAAAAAAAACTGAGAGCATTTCAGTTACAATATAGATAATCTACTTTCCAACTATGACAGCTCAGTTTAATTTCATGGTAGACTTGGCGAGTGAGGAAGGATGGACAGGCATTCATCCGTGGTCTTGATACAGTTTTTGGCTTAATTTCACCAATATACAGGGTGAGCTATGAGGGACCATTAATTAAAGTCCAAAAGACCATGTGGAAGATGGATGTTTATTCAATGAAACTACTATTTTCTCAGCCTGTTTCCACAATGTGGGAATAAGGATTTTCCATCTAATGAAGAAAAGAGAACATTTCAGAAATGTCTGTTCTTCTAAATATTAGGCTGAAATTCAAACATTTCTCCTAATAAATTCTGACAGTGTTTATACATGTTTTTAATCTAATCGTCTATATACTTTTTTTCTTCTAAAATGATTAATCTGTTAATGCTTGTGGCTTTGGAAAATAGCAGAATTGTATTTTTATAGCTACAGTTGCCCCAGCCTATACATGGTTGTTACTTCTGTTTTCCTACAACACTTCAGTACTAGATTCCTCTTCATCACACTTTCATCCGCATCCTTCCTTGCTCTATTTTTCTTCCTTTTTCTCTTTCCCTCCCTTCTTTTCATCTATCTTTCTCCATTATCTATTATCGTAATATGGAACTGAGATGTTTTTATTTATGAAATATCTTACACCTTAAATAAAGTGGAAACGATGATAATACTAATTTCATTGGGTTCTTGTGAGGATTGAATAAGTTAATATACATGAAATGCTTAGAACAATGCCAAGGAAAAATGAAAATTATGTAAAGATAACTTAGCAAGAATTATCTTGATTTTTGGTAGTTATTAAATAGCATTTGATAATCCTTGTCCTTAATTAAAAATCGGATGTATAAAATTTCTAGCATTTGTCTTATAAAAGCAATTTGAAAAACTTGCTCTTTATTTGTTCTTCAGTTTCTTTTCCTGCTTATAGGAATTCTTAGCAGCATCAACTTTTTATATCCAATGTTTTTCATCCATTGAGGACATTAACAAAAGCTCTACCCTATACCACAGAAAACTGCCTATATACGCAACATTTTGCACATTACTTCAGAGCTCTCATTGATATCTTTTGTCCCTCTATTGACTCCTTAGTTGTCCGTAAACCTTACTTAAGAAACTCTGTTCCACAGAAAAAATGTTTTCCTACCCTGACTAGTACCAGATTACACAAATGAAAAAACAAGTTATGTGCTTAGGACACTGCCAAAGCAGATGAGAGAGGGGTAGGAGGAGGGGAGGAGAGGGACCCTTGAAAAAATTTGGTTATTGATAGTTCTATAAAAAAATAAGGTAGTCACCATGCAAAAAAAGTAAGACAATGTGGTATGTTTTTGTACTTCTTCTAGGGTTTGGCATTATTTTATTTTGCATTACATTGGAGAGGTTCATTTTTTTAGGTATCAGAGCCATGATCTATCCATGTCCTGCCTGAAGACAAAAAATGGTATGGTCAAGTGGAAACAGCAGAGATTCTGGAAGCAAGAGAACTGTAGTTTGTGTTTGGATTCTCTTTTTTCACGTCCTTGCTTTGGACAAGGCACTACATTTCTCAGAATGCTTGCTTCCTTGGCTCTCTGAGGGTAAGACCACCTACCTCTTATGCTTATTGGGGAGAACACAAGAGCAGTGGGTTAAGGTGCTTAATGTGTATAGGGTCCCTTGACTTTGGTTTGTTTTCTTTTTTTAACAGTAAAATTGTGCTAAATAAACAGATCATGGTGAAACCTGCTGCTCACATTATTTTAATGGTGATTTTAGAGACTGTCACTCCATGATTTCCATGCATTATTGATCATGAGTGATAGATTTTGTATTTTTTAACTGCAAAATTTGAGCTTAGGAACATTATCATAGCATACTGTTGCTATTCTGAGAATTGAGACATCTTTGAACAACAGAAGGCAATTGTCCATGTGACTATTTTATTTTATAAGGGAAGATATAGAGGAAAAAAGGGCTGAGAACAGGACAAGAATGAAAAAGCAAAACTGGAATTTCACTTACATTCCTACTGCTTATGCCATTTGCAGTAATTAATGCATTGTAAATAGGACAATTTTTCTTATAAATTTTCACTGTAAGGAAAAACTGCCATTGCCTTTATTATTTTCCATCCACATCTTGTGCCAAAAGTGCACTTTTTATTATCTTTTTCTGCACTTTTAAATATTTCTATAAAATTTACCAATCAGGTATCCAGACAGAAAACCTAAATATTGAGATGGATATCTCTGAAAACAATTGTGATTCCTTTCCTTCTGAATGCCCATTCCACCAGGCCTGAGAATTAAAGGTAGATATTTGGGTATCAGGTGATTCTCCTTTGGGAGATAATGACACACATGCAGAGGTTGAACAATGTAAATAGGCTAATATCTTGGAAAATCATCCCAAAAATCTGTATATAAAGATTTCTTCTCTTTCTTTGTTCCTTTCTAAGCTTGATGATTACTGTACTTCTCTTTTTCTATTTCCCCACTCTTCCTTTGACACAACCAAAGACATTTGGTTTTCTAATTTCCCTGTCTGAAGCATCCTATATGAGATATACAAGTTTTGTTCTTCTTTTCTCATTTTTTTCTTCTTGTAATGGGAAGAAAGCTCATAACTTTCATTTGAGACACTGGATCTAACTAACAATAAGATTTATGTGAAATGCCATCTATTCCATCATTAAACATTATTGAAGACCTACTATACGCAGCAACATTAGGCACTAGGGGCACAAATATATATTAGATATACTTAGTGTCCTTTACACATGAACTGTCTAAGATGAGAGACAAATGTTTTAATAAGTTTTATAAAATGAATACACTCTAATACAGGCATGCACTCAGGAGTTTGCTGACACAGAGGATGACATGACAAATTCTGCATAAAAGAAAGGGTATCAGAGATATGATCTCAAAAAGAAAAGATGTGGAAATGAATCTTAAAAGGTGAGGGCAGACCAGATCATTGGAACCACCCCTCCAATGAACAACGAACTGGACAAGTTGTTTAAAACAACTTGTTGAGAAAAGCTGGACGACTTGTTTAAACCAGCTGCTTTAAGGCATTGAACTGCTAACAAGGGATTAAACAACTTTAACTTCAAGGAACTGGGAGCTGACAGAACTCCAGGGAAGTAAGCCTGCCATTTGGGTGTTCCTTCTCCTTTAGAGACATTTGTCAAGCCCAAATGAGGAAATCAAGAAGCTGAGAAGTTGAGAAAAATGTCTGACAGCTTCCTAAGTCTAGAAGAACAAAACTGGAAGTCCAGGATCACCAAAGAAAGTGAGACCCTGCTAACTATGCAAAGCTATGGAGTGGGACCTTAAGGAGCTGCAGAGGAAGTGTCAAAGCAAGTTGGATAAACATTATCTCTCCCAGGGACTCCAATCCAAGTGCCAGGCACATGGTGATATGAAATAATCATTGTTGAACGATTCATTAAATGATCACATCTGTGAATCAAGGGAGTGATGGCCCCTCCTTTTGCCAGGTGCCCCATCAGAGAGCACACAGTAGCTGGATGGCCAAGAGGCAGCAGCAAGTTGGCACCAAGTGCCAAAAGTATGTGAATCCAAAGAGATAGGGTTCTGAGGTAGGAGGAATTAGGCAACAAGAGAAAGAGTATGGAAGGGACATACAGCTAAGACCAGGACATACGGCTAAGATCATACTATCTCTAGCCAACCCTGTTCCACTTGGAAAACAGGAGAGGAATGAGGGGGAGACAGAGAGAAAAGCAGAGGAGGGGTGGGGAGAGACAGAGATGGGGAGGGGGAGGGACAGATGGGGAGAGGACGGGAAGCATAGGGGGAATGGTGGTAGACCAGAACTCAGTTAAGAAACAGGGCAAACTTCATTGTATTAGATATCAATCACTGTTTCCTACACTCGTACAGAAAATTTATTCCTTAAATCCACTACAACATTAACCATTAACAATTACATTAATATCAATTTCAATTTGCACTACACTGGAGCTAGTTTCATTTTAACTATGGTCTGTGGAGATCTTGATCTCTATTGATTTCTAATCCTACTCTAGATCCCCATTATATAAGGGCTTGAATCTCCAAATTAAACTGTTTTCTTGCCTGGTTGAAAATGTTCCCCTTCCTTGTTGAAACTGTTTTCCAAGTTCTAAAAACTTCAGATTTCATGTTAACCACTCAGAAGTGAGAGTTGTTCAACTCTGTGCATGATTTTTTGAAAAATTAGAGTTGTGTGTGAACAGAGGCCAAGTTTCCATTTTGTAGCTGAATGATAAATGAGGTGAACCTAACATAGCTTTTATAAAAAATGCAAAATAAAGACTTGCCTTTCTCTTCCTCTCATGCTTAGAAGAATAAGCTGACTGCCTTAAAAAGCAGACTTACTCAAACAGCGAACCTGGTCTTACTGAACTGTTCTGTGTGGGTGCCACATGTTTACAAATATCTATATCCAAAATTTCTTCCTTTTCTCTCAAGCTAATATTCTGCATGGTGTGCATTAATGCAAACTTGTTTAAAGGGTGAAAAATCAAAAGTCAGGAAATGCCTAGTTAAGGATCTTAGGAACAGTGAGAACTTGGCCACATTGCATACCTTGGGCAAATTATGACATAGTTTTTACCACATGAACAGAACCGTACTGAAGGTAAACATTTAACAAGGAAAAGAGTAATATAAAAATTACATTCAGGCCACAACACCAACATAATTAGGGTGTAGAACTTTTGGAATTTCCTGAAAACTTTTCTAAAGTTTGGTCTTTGCACAGAAACTACATGGTAACATAGTTTTTGCATTTAATTTCCATGAGTTTACAAGAGAAGAAAGCATTCTAGAGAAATCTTCAATTTAACAGTTCCTAACCCCAATGTTCTTAATTCATGTATTTTTATAGGACTGCAGTGGAACAAAACCACTCAAAGCAAAAGATTAATACGTCTTCATAGGTTTTCATTCTTTATACTGCATTGAGAAATTTTTCCTGAGCAATGATGAGCATACTGCTAAAGTGGATTTTTAAGTTGGTCATTTGGAAATGTGAAAGCATAGGCATTTGTACTTTAATTTTTTTTTTTTCTGAGCAAGAAATAAATGGGTAAAGGTGACTGAAAAAAGAATCTGAACTGAAAAACCCTCATTCTTTCTCATTTTCTTCCCCAGCCAAAGTCTTAATGGTTGAAGAATTAAGTTTACACAAGGTTAACTCTTTAGTATGACTTCTCGCTCCATATGTGCAAATAATAATCACATGCAGTAATCTGGTTTTCTAGATAAGGTCAGATTAATTCATTTGTAGCTTCTGAGAATTAAAAGTCAGTGGCTATTTAAACACAATTTTTCTACCAACTTTCCAAAGAACTTGTGGGTTTCCAACAAAATTATTTGTGAAATTCTAACTCTGAAATATATTTTTTTTTTATTTTATACAGGTGTATAAATGCACCTACCCTGTTATCAAAACATTTTCTGAATTACACAGATTCAAATGTATTAAAAAAGATTATGAAGAGTATTATAAGTTTAATTTAGTTTCAGAAAAAGGGTAGAAATTAATTAGCCATTTATTTCTTAAGCAGGGTGAGAAAATTCCATATATAGAATTGTAAAACTTTGGTTTTTTTTAAATTGTAAATAGTTTTCATTTTTAGTATCTTTTTAAAAAATATACTTTAAGTTCTGGGATACATGTGCAAAACATGCAGGTTACACAGGCATACATGTGCCATGGTGGTTTGCTGTGCCCATCAACCCGTCATCTACTTTGGAATTTCTCCTAATGCTGTCCCTCCCCTACACTCCCACTCACTGACAGGCCCTGGTGTGTGATGTTCTTCTCCCTATGTTCATATGTTCTCACTGCTTAACTCCCACTTATGAGTGAAAACATGTGGTGTTGGGTTTTCTGTTCCTGTGTTAGTTTGCTGAGAATAATGGTTGGCAGCTTCATCCATGTCCCTGCAAAGGACATGAACTCATCATTTTTATGGCTGCATAGTATTCCATGGTGTATATGTACCACATTTTCTTTACCAGTCTATCACTGATGGGCATTTGGGTTGGTTCCAAGACTGCTACTGTGAATAGTGCTACAATAAACATACATGTGCATGTGTCTTTACAGCAGAATGATTTACAATCGTTTGGGTATATACCCAGGAATGGGACTGCTGGGTCAAATGGTATTTCTGGTTCCAGATCCTTGAGGAATAACAACACTGTCTTCCACAATGGTTGAACTAATTTACACTCCCACCAACAATGTGAAAGTGTTCCTATTTCTCCACATCCTCTCCAGCATCTGTTGTTTCTTGACTTTTTAATGATCGCCATTCTAACTGGTGTGAGATGGTATCTCATTATGGTTCTGATTTGCATTTCTCTAATGACCAGTGATGATGAATTTTTTCATATGTTTGTTGGCAGCATAAATGTCTTCTTTTGAGAAGTGTCTGTTATATCCTTTGCCCACTTTTTGATGGGGTTGTTTTTTTCTTGTAAATTTGTTTCAGTTCTTTGTAGATTCTGGAGATTAGCCCTTTGTCAGATAGATAGATTGCAAAAATTTTCTCCCATTCTGTAGGCTGCCTGTTCACTCTGATGATAGTTTCTTTTGCTGTGCAGAAGCTCTTTAGTTTAATTAGATCCCATTTGTCAATTTTGGCTTTTGTTGCCATTGATTTTGGTGTTTTAATCATAAAGCCTTAGTCTATCCCTATGTCCTGAATGGTATTGCCAAGGTTTTCTTCTATGGTTTTTGGTTTTACCTTACATTTAAGTCTTTAATCCATTTGAGTTAATTTTTGTAAGTAAGGGGTTCAGTTTCAGCTTTCTGCATATGGCTAGCCAGTTTTCCCAACACCATTTACTAAACAGGAAATCCTCTACCCATTGCTTGCTTTTGTCAAGTTTGTTAAATATCAGGTAGTTGTAGATGTGTGGTGTTATTTCTGAGCCCCCTGTTGTGTTCCATTGGTCCATATATCTGTTTTGGTACCAGTATCATGCTCTTTTGGTTACTGTAGCCTTGTGGCATAGTTTGAAATCATTTGGCGTGATGCTTCCAGCTTTGTTCTTTTTGCTTAGGATTGTCTTGGCTATACGAGCTCTTTCTTGGTTCCATATGAAATTTAAAGTAATTTTTTCTAATTCTGTGAAGAAAGTCAATGGTAGCTTGATGGAGTTAGCATTGAATCTATAAAATGCATTGGGCACTATGGCCATTCTCACAATATTGATTCTTCCTATCCATTACCATGGAATGTTTCTCCATTGTGTGTGTCCTCTCTTATTTCCTTGAGCAGCAGTTTTTAGTTCTCATTGAAGAGGTCCTTCACATCCCTTGTAAGTTGTATTCCTAGGTATTTTATTCAAGCCTCAGTAATGGCAGGTACCCCTCCCCACACCAAGCTCAAGTGTCCCAGGTCGACTTCAGATTGCTGTGCTGGCAGCAAGAATCTGAAGCCAGTGGATCTTAGCTTGCTGGGCACTGTGAGGGGGGGATTCCCTGAGCTAGACCACTTGGCTGCCTGGCTTCAGCCCCCTTTCCAGGGGAGTGAACGGTTCTCTCTCACTGGCATTCCAGATGCTACCAGGGTATGAAAAAAACTCCTGCAGCTAGCTTGGTGTCTGCCCAAATGGCTGCCCAGTTTTGTGCTTGAAAGCCAGGGCCCTGGTGGTATAGGCACCCAAGGGAATCTCCTGATCTGCAGGTTGTGAAGACTGTGGGTAAAGCACAGTATCTAGGCCGGAATGCACTATTCCCCACAGCACAGTCCCTCGTGCTTCCCTTGGCTACAGGAGGGCATTCCCTAACCCCTTGCACTTCCCAGGTGAGGCAACGCCTCACCCTCCTTCTGCTCGTGCTCCGTGGGTTGCATCCAGTGTCTAACCAGTCCCAATGAGATGAGCTGGATGCCTCAGTTGGAAATGCAGGAATCACCTGCCTTCTGCATTGATCTCACTGGGAGTTGCAGACTGGAGCTGTTCCTAGTCAGCCATCTTGCCCAGCGTCAAAACTTCCACTGGGTTAAATTTAGAATTTTATACTTAAATTTCTTAAACATGAATATTAATGCTTATTACTAATCATAGTTCTTTTTCCTGAATAACAATGATATCAGCAGTTAATGCTTATTGACTTCTTACATTGTGCTAAGCCCTTTGCTTATTCATCTCATGAAGCTACTCAAAAATCCCATATTGGAGATGTTATTACAATCTCCATTTTACTGAAATGGAGATAGCTGCTTAACAGGGTTTAGGAAGTCACATAGTGAGTGCATGTAATGGTAAAAGGTACACCTGCCAATGCACATTGAATTCTGTCACACTTCTGGTTAATACTACTCAATTAGAAAATATGAAAACAACCACAACATATCTTCATGATCTAGCTCAATTCCAGCAACTAGATACTGCAAAGTGTTAGAAAACTAAATTCAGATTCCAGCTATTCCAAATGAGTAGTTGATTGTTGAAGAAGCAAACACTAAAATGTTTGATCTTCCATCGGGGGTGTCGATATATTACAAATATTTTAACGCTATTCTAATGAACAAAAGGGAAAACAGAAATAATCCCATCACCCGGTGATGTGCTAAAAATTGAGAAATGGAAGCTCTTGTTTATTTGGTCAAGCTACTTCCTGAAGGTCATTTTGTAAGGAAAATGTTTGTGATTGGGAAAAGAAAATTCTTATTTTCTTTTGTGGCATTTGTTCACACACAGAATAAGCAAATTGAATTTTACAGTTTATAATCTTATTCATTTATAAACAGCCAATAAGTGGGAGATATTTGAAAATACAATTAAATTAAAACACCACCTGAAGAACTAATATTATATGCCTTCAATCTATTGAACTTTCGATTCTTTGCTTTAAATTTATTTTCATTTTTGTCCAAGTTATACATTCACATATTTTAAAGAGTCAAGTAATTTCATAAGGTTTCAATAAAAACAAAAGTTACCTGCTTCATCCACTCAAATGTTTGGGTGGATCCACTCAAGCCTTTCTCTTGAATTTGTGTCTTTTTTTTTTTTTCCCTTCCCAAAGACACCATGGTAGACATATACTGCAATTTCTGAATTTTTTGTTCTAGTCATTGTCTCTGACTCCTAGTATGAAAGATGAAGATTTTGCTCTTGCAAAATCTCACCCCATTTGCACTCCTGCATATATTTCTCAACTTCTTCCTCCCACTGTATTTATTATATGATTTTGCTTATAAAATCATTTGTTTTTTACATCACACTGACCCTGTAAATCCTATTTATAACCGAGTTGCCTTATATACGATGACTATTTTTCTATGCAGCATTTTGTTTTTCTTAAAGTTAGCAGTCATCTGGTGGTTGATTGCTTAGCTTTGTATGTATTTACTACTAATACATTTCTCAATTATCCTCAAGTTGTATATATCTCTCAGGACAACAGGACAATTTTACATCTCTGGATAAATCCATCCAAAGTCTGAGCTGCTTCAGTCTGGATTGTTTGCCATCTACACCTGCATTAATTATTTACTGCCACAAACTTGGTAGCTTAAAATAACATACATATATTATTTCAAACTTTCCATGGGTTAGGAGTCCAGGCACAGCATAGCTGAATTCTCTGTTCAGGATCTCACTGAACTGAAATCAAGGTATTGGTTACGACTGAGTTCTCATCTGAGGCTGATCATGTCCTCTTCCATGATCATGTCACTCTTGGCAGGATTCAGTTCCTTGTAGATGTGGGACTGAGGCTGTTGGCTTCTATAGACCACCCACCATTCCCTGCTATGTGGTCCTCATCACATAAATGGCTGTCTGCTTCTTTAAGGTGAGCAGGATAGAATCTCTGATGTTTCAAATCTCTTTGACTCCTTTCCTCTATGATCTCTAGACCATTTTTAAAGGGCTCATCTACTTTGGTAAGACTCCATTCAGGATAATCTCCCTATTGATTAACTTAGAGTCAACTGATTAGGTACTTTAATGACATCTGAAAACCTCTTCATCTTCACCATATAACATAACAGGAGTGATATCCCATTATATTCACAGGTCCTGCACACACTAATGTGAAAGGGATTCTACAGGGCAAATATATCAAGGGGTGGAAATCTTGGGGGTCATCATACAGTTCTGCTTACCATTATACCTAATAACTGGAAGCCATCCAGAAATCTCCATTCATTATCATAACAGAGATTCCCTCAGCCTTTCTCTTGAATTTGATTCCCTGTTTGCTGGACTTTGTGTCTTTTTTTTTTCTTGGTTCACTCCATAAATTTCTAGAAGCACATTTTCGATCAGCTTCCTGAAAAGGGGCTACATAAGAAGTTTTGTTTTTTAGACACTGAATATGGAGTCCTTGAAGTTATTTTTCTCAGAATTTTTAGTGTGTTGTTTCTCCATTGCCTTCTAACTTCGACTATTTATGATTCATAAGTCTGATGTCATCTTATACTTGATACTTTGTATGAAACCTGTTTTATTTCCTCCCTGAGACTTTACATTGTCCATTATCTGTCCCCAGCTTTATAAAATTCCTCAATAATGTGCCTTGGATTTGGTCTACTTTATCCATTGTTCTGGGTGCTTAGTGACATCCCTTTCAATCAGGACATTCATGTTCTTCATAAATTCTGAAAATTTTATTTTGAATTATTTTATTAGTGATTTCCTTTTATCTATTTTCACTGTCCTCTATTCATAGAACTTCAATTATTCTAGAACATTCTAGATAAGTCTCTATTTTTAAAAATCTTATCTATCTTCTTCTAGTCTTTCTGGGAGATTCACTTGATTTTATCTTCCAATATATATTTTTAATTTTTAATTTTGATTTTTTGAGATGGAGTCTCATTCTGTTGCCCAGGGTGGAACACAGTGGCACCATCTCGGTTCACTGTAACCTCTGCCTCCTGGGTTCAAGTGATTCTTGTGCCTCAGCCTCCCAAGTAGCTGGGATTACGGGCATCCACCACCATACCCAGCTAATTTTTGTAGTTTTAGTAGAGATTGGGTTTCATCATGTAGGCCAGGTTGGTCTCCAACTCCTGACCTCAAGTGATCCACCTTCCCCAGCCTCCCAAAGTGCTAAGATTACATGTGTGAGCCACCGTGCCCAGCATATCTTCCAAAACTTTATGTGATCATATTTTTTATTTCTAAGGTTTCATGTTCACTGAATGTTTGTTTCATAGTATCCAAGTCTTGCTTTATACATTCATATTATCTAAGGGTTTTAATTCTGGTTATTATTAAGTTTTTCTTTCTATTTGCTGTGGCATTTAAAATGAGGGTTTTTTTTTTTTTTTTATTGTTTCCTCCTCTCCCCCCACCCACCTCCTTTACCTCTCTCTCCTTCATAAATGCCTGGCAGTCCTTGGCTGTCTGCTCATATTTAAGAGTAAGGCAGGTACTAAAAAGAAAGCTGGGCACTCATGGCAAGGGGAGTGCTTCTCAATGGTACTCTCCTCTCTAGGATAATATTTGGAAAACTTTTAAGTATCTTGTGCTTATTTCTCTTGGAAGACAGATTTCTCAAAGAAGATGACTTTGACCTCCTCCACAGAAGGGGGAGAATGGTCTAGAATACTTGAAATTCTATGAATAGAGGATAGAGAAAATAGAAGGAAATAAGTAATAAAAGAATTCAAAATAAAATTTCTAGAATTTAAGAACATATATATCTGGCTATATGAGGGGAGATGGCTTGAGATCTTAGGTCCTATATATAAGGTTTATCTTAGTCCCCATGTTTTCTGCTTGATATCTCTGTTTTAGTTGTGTCTGGTATTACCTAATTCAAAGATCATCTGCTTATCATCGTTAGAGAATAAACTTCAAGTCTCCTGCCAGAATAGATGATGGATATTTGCTCAGATGTATAAATTTGGAATGGAAATACAAAGGACTAAATTCTTAAACAGTCTTTCAACTGATTATTCCACCTGCCAAATCCTGCTTCTTTGGAGGAGTCTGCAATGTACATTAAGTTATTTCTCCCCTTTTCCAACTTCCAGATTAGCATTCAGCTGTCTCATGTCTGTTAAATCATTTAACCCCTACCATATGTCCACCAACTTCCAAAATTGTGTCACTGGTGTCTTCTATATCATACTTTGTTCTTATGTATTTGGATTCTAGGAGGGAGAGGAGCTAAGTGTATGTTCATTCTACCATTTTTTAACTATTCATATGCAAGACAATACTCATCAAAGCCCCAATGAGTTTTTTGAATGGAACATCACCAGATGATTTGAAAGCCTGCCTGAAGGAATACACTTGTGAGAAAGCCAAGAAATTTCTGCGAGAATGTACTAATGAGATTTTTCCCCTATAAGATACCAAAACATATTTTAAATAGTAACTAAAATGAAATCATATTGGTGATTACAGACAGATTAATGGAACAAAAACACAGCAGACCAAAGACATTCTTATACGATAACACAATATTTCAAATTAGTACTAAACTGATTAACCAGGTAAGTAATCAGCTGATAAGTGATATTAGAACAAATTATTAATAATTTTTCAATATATAAATATAACCTCATCAGAATAAAATTTGAGGATCCGTTCTACTTCCTAGGGTCTGACAAGAGTCCCAGGGGATGACAAGAACTCCAAGAGTGTCTTTCAGTGTGTGGTTGTAACTATGCCATTTTTCTTTGTTCTAGCTCTTGTGGTCCTCCTGAAAGCAGCTGGTTTTTCTGACCCAATCCCTCCACTACACACACATGTATATGCATATGCTTATGTGCATGTATACCTCTTCCTTCCCCAGGGGATCATGACAGCCTTAACCACAGCTTTCAAGGTCACTGTGCTTAGCATTTGTTGCTAGCCTTATCAGAGGTCCTGCCCCTTAACCAAAGCCAGATTGAGAGCAGGGCACCATCTTCACTGCTCTCACAACTCCCTGCCTTTAGCTACTCGGATTTGGAATCTTATTCCTTGTGGACTAGACTGCCACCTCACTGCTTGAACCCTCTGAGCCCTGATCTTGTTCACCCTGTCTTGAAACAAGGGCCTTTCATCTGTCATTGAAGCAAAAAACTCTCCATACCTCCAGAAGAGGAAGCCCTGTTGTTACAGTCATCTCATCCTGATTAACAAATCACACCCAAACTTTTCACTTTAAGCAATTTTTTTTTTTTTTGGCCAAGAATTTGCAATTTGGGGTTGCTCAAAGACTGAGGACTAGGATATAAAATTATCTAGAGGCTAGTTCACTAACATCTTTGGTAGCTAATGCTGGCTGCCAGCTGGGGGTCTCAGCTAGTGCTGTTAGTCAGTGCACACATGGTCTCCTCCCATGGTTGAGGTTTCCTTACAGCATGGTGCCTGGGTCTCAAGTGTGAGCATGCTAAAGAGGGAGGGCCAGGTAGAGCCATATTGCTTTATAGGACCTAGCTTTGGAAGTCATGCAGCATTACTTCTACTCCATTCTATTTGTTGACTAGTCTCGAAGTTCCACTCAGGTTCAAGAGAGAAGAAATAGATTCCACCTCTTGATGGGAGGGTGGTATGGTTCTGAAGGAACATGTAGAACTGGATAGATTGCTGCAGTCATTTTTAGAAAATATTACCTGTCACATCTAGTTTACTATATTAAAAAGAAGAGGAGGAAACTGAACAAAATTGAGAAAAAAATCTATAAAAACAATCAGTGAAACCAAAAGGTTGTTTTTTGAAAGCGTAAACAAGATAGACTGCTAGCTAGATGATTAACAGAAAAAAAGAGAAAATCAAAATAAACACATCAGATATGACAAAGGTAACATTACAACTGATTCCACAGAAATACAAAAGATCCTCAGAGACTATTATGAACACTTTTATGTGTTCACAAACTAGAAAAGCTAGAGGAAATTGATAAATTCCTGGAAACACACAATTCTCCCAAATTTGAATCAGGAAGAAACTGAAACCCTAAATAGATCAATATCAAGTTCCAAAATTGAATCAATAATAAAAACTTATTAACCAAAAAAAGCCCCAGACCATATGGATTCACAGCTGAATTCTATCAGATGTACAAAGAAGAGCTGGTATTAATTCTACTGAAAGTAATTCAAAAATAGTTACTGATCAATAACTCATTCTACAAAGCCAGCATCACACTGATACAAAAACCTGGCAAAGACACAACAACAAAAAAAGAAAACCATAGGCCAATATCCCTGATGAATATAGGTACAAAAATCCTCAACAAAATACTGGCAAATTGAATCCAACAGTGCATGGAAAAGTTAATTCACCATGATCAAATCAGCTAAATCCCTGGGATGCAAGGTTCGTTCAACATATGCAAATTAATAAACGTGAGTCACCACATAGCAGAATTAAAAACAAAAACCATATGATCGTCTCAATAGATGTGGTAAAAGCCTTTTATAAAATCCAACCCACCTTCATGATAAAAATCTTTAAGAAACTAGGTATAGAAGGAACATATCTCAAAATAATAACAGCCATTTATGACAAACCCACAGCCAACATCATATTTAATGGGCAAAACTGGAAGCATTCCCCTTGAGAACTGGAACAAGACAAGAATTCCCATTCTCACCACAACTACTCAATATAGTACTGAAAATGCTATCCAGAGCAATCAGGCAAGAGGAAGAAATAAAAGGCATCTAAAAAGGGAAAGAAGCAAGCTATCTCTCTTCACAGATGATATGATTCAATACCTAGAAAACTCTAATGTCTGCCAAAAGGCTTCTGGAACAGATAACTTCAGTAAGGCTTCAAGATATGAAATTATGTGCAAAAAATCAGTAGCATTTCTTTTTTTTTTATTTGTCTTTTTTTTTATTGCATTTTAGGTTTTGGGATACATGTGAAGAACATGCAAGATTGTTGCATAGGTACACACATGGCAGTGTGGTTTGCTGCCTTCCTCCCCATCACCTATATCTGGCATTTCTCCCCATGCTATCTCTCC
>NW_016107741.1:2226019-2260361 GCF_001604975.1 Cebus imitator
TCTGTTCTTGTGTCAGTTTGCTGAGAATGATGGTTTCCAGGTTCATCCATGTCCCTACAAAGGACAGGAACTCATCGTTTTTGATGGCTGCATAATATTCCATGGTATATATGTGCCACATTTTCCCTGTCCAGTCTATCATTGATGGGCATTTGGGTTGGTTCCAAGTCTTTGCTATTGCAAACAGTGCTGCAACGAACATTCGTGTGCATGTGTCCTTATAATACAAAAATTTATAATCCTTTGGATATATACCCAGTAATGGGATTGCTGGGTCAAATGGAATTTCTATTTCTAGGTCCTTGAGGAATTGGCACACTGTCTTCCACAACGGTTGAACTAATTTACACTCCCATCAACAGTGTAAAAGTGTTCCTATTTCTCCACATCCTCTACAGCATCTGTTGTCTCCAGATTTTTTAATGATAGCCATTCTAACTGGCATGAATGGGAAAAAAAATTTTGCAATCTACCCATCTGACAGAGGGCTGATATCCAGAATCTACAAAGAACTAAAACAGATTTATAAGAAAAAAAAAACAAGCCCATTCAAAAGTGGGCAAAGATTGTGAATAGACACTTTACAAAAGAAGACATACATGAGGCCAACAAACATGAAAAAATGCTCATCATCACTGGTCATCAGAGAAATGCAAATCAAAACAATATTGAGATAAATCAGTAGCATTTTTATATACTAATACTGTTTATGCTAAAAGCCATATCAGAATACAATCTTATTTACAATAGCCACAGAAAAATATGGAATACATCTAACCAAGGAAGTGAAAGATCTCTACAAGGAGAACTACAAAAACACTATTAAAAGAAATAATAGATGACACAAACAAATGGAAAAACATTTCATCTACATGGATTGGAAGAATCAATATCATATAAATGGCCATACTACCCAAAGCATCCTACAGATTCAACACTATTCCTATGAAGCTAGCAATGTCATTTTTCACAGAACTAGAAAAAAAAAAAACTATTCTAAAATTCATATGGAACCAAAAAAGAGCCTGAATAGCCAAGGCAATCCTAAGCAAAACAACCAGCATCAGATTACTCGACTTCAAACTATAAGGTTACCTCCAATAACCCAAACAGCATTGTACTGTACAAAAAAGGACATAGACTAATGGAACAGAATAGTGAATCCAGTTATAACACACCTAGAGCCATCCAATCTTTGACAAAGACAAGAAAAATAAGGAATGAGAAAAAGACCCCCTACTCAACATATAGTGCTGGGATAGCTGGCTAGTCATATGCAGATCAATGAAACTCGATCTGTACTTTTCACTATATATAAAAACTAACACAAGATGGGTTAAAGATTTAAATATAAAACCTCAAACTATAAGAATCCTAGAAGAGGCCGGGCGCGGTGGCTCACGCCTATAATCCCAGCATTTTGGGAGGCCGAGGCGGGTGGATTGCGATGTCAAGATATCAAGACCATCTGATCAACGTGGTGAAACCCCGTCTCTACTAAAAATACAAAAATTAGCTGGGCATGGTGGCGCATGCCTGTAGTCCCAGCTACTCGGGAGGCTAAGGCAGGAGAATTGCTTGAACCCAGGAGGCGGAGGTTGCGGTGAGCCGAGATCGCGCCATTGCACTCCAGCCTGGGTAATAAGAGCGAAACTCCGCCTCAAAAAAAGAAAAAAAAAAAAAAATAGAATCCTAGAAGAAAACCTAGGAAACACCATTCTGGACATGAGTGTTGGGAAAGAATTTATGACTAGGTCCTCAAAAGCAATTGCAACAAAAACAAGAATTGACAAGCAGAACCTAATTAAATTAAAGAGCTGCAGTACATGAAGATAAACTATCAACAGAATGAATAGACAACCTACAGAATGGGAGAAAATATTTGCAAAGTATGCATCTGACAAAAGTCTAATATCCAGAATCTATAAGGAACTTAAACAATTGAACATGCAATAAACAAATAAACCCATCAAAAATGGGTAAAATACATGAACAAACACTTATCAAAAGAAGATATATCAGCTGCCAAGATATATATAAAGAAATGCTACATATCACTGTTCACTAGAGAAATGTAAGTCAAAACGTCAATGAGACACACAAGCCATAATAGCTATTACTAAAAAGTCAAAAAAACAATTCTGGCAAGGCTGCAGAGAAAAGGGAACACTTACAGACTGTTAATGGGAATGTAAATTAGTTCAGCCACTGTGGAAAGCATTTCAGAGATTTCTCAAATAACTTATAACAGAACTGCCTTTCAACCCAGTAATCCCATGATTGGACATATATCCAAAAGAAGACAAATTGTTCTACCAAAAAGACACTTGCACTCGCATGTTCATCACAGTACTATTCACAATATCAAAGACATGGAATCAATCTAGGTGTCCAGCAATGGTGGACTGGATAAAGAGAATGTGGTACATATATATCACAGAATACTGCACAGCCATAAAAAGAACAAAATTATGTCCTTTGCAGCAATGTGGATGAAGCTAGAGGCCATTATCTTAAAAGAATTAATGCAGAAACATAAAACCAGTGGGAACTAAACACTGGGTACTCATGAACATAAAGATGGTAACAATAGAAACTGGAGACTACTAGGTGGGGAGGAAGGGAGGGGTCAAGGATTGAAAAACTATTGGGTACTATGCTCGCTACCTGGGTGATGGGATCATTTTTACTCCAACTCTCATCATTATGCAGTATACCCAGGTAACAAACCTGTACATGTACCCCCTGAATCTAAAATAAAAGTTGGAAAAAAAGAAGAGAAAGAAAAAATGTTTCCTTTGTTTTTATGCATTAAAAGCCCATAGGCAAGAAAATATACAGTTAATTTCTCAGTTAGGCTACCCTGCCCATCTGGTTTCATGGTTGAGAGACAAATGCTAATGAACCCTTTGCTACGTCAATTAACTCTGCTTTGCTTCAAGGTCATGGATTAGATCCCTACATCAAGTCAATCACCTTGAAAACAAACGATATATCGAACAAGGACAACCAGACATCCCACACACCCCACCAAAAAGAATGTCTCAGTGTAAATCCTTTTCTACTGGCAAATGATCTACTAAAAAGACATCTTCTGTGCCTAAAAATGGGCAGCCCATGAACATGTACAGTGATAAGAGTAGGAAATTATGTTTTTGCTCCTTTCAAATAAATCATTTGCACATTACCACTCTATTGAACTCATTTATAGAAGACAAGATCACGTTTTTGTTTTGGTTTTGGTTTGTTTAACGAAGAACAAACCATGTTACTGTTAAAATGCAACACTATTTGTCTTGGCAACTACATTTGGATAAATCTTTATGGAGGCTCTATTGTTTGGTTTTCTATCATTGCTATACTTTTTAAAAATGTGCTCATGAATGGTTAGCAATTGCCTGTCACAGTGAACCTTTCCTTTAGTAACTGGGGATTTCTGACACACACAACTGCATTTCCTTTATATCATATTACAAATACTTGATAATTCAAACCAAATTCCAGGTTAGTCTTAGTAAAAGACATGGCCAATGAATAGCTGGAGCTGGAGAGTAGTTTCTAATTCACAGGTGATATATTTGCATCTGGAGCTGGTAGAGGAAGATGTAAGAGCAAATCTTGCATGAAGAATGGTTTAGAGAAAGCTTGATTTAGTTATAGCCTTTCTTGTTCTAAATAACATTTAAACTAAGTAAGCAAGCCTTGTACAATCTACTAAGGATTTTTCTTAAGAAATGAGTCAGAAACTGACCCAAGAACAGAAAGTCAAGCACCGTATGTTCTCACTCATAGGTGGGTATTGAACAATGAGAACATATGGACTCAGGGAGAGGAGCATCACACACAGGGGACAGTTGCGGGGGGGTAGGGGAGAGACAACGGGGGGTGGGGAGGGAGGGGAGTTTGGGGAGGGATAACATGAGGAGAAATGCCAGATATATTATGCACCTAAAGTAAAATAAATTTTAAAAAAATGAGTCAGAAAAAAATTTGCTAATAACTTTAAATCTACTGTGAACAAGAAATGTGGCTTATTTAATTCCCAAATCTTACTTTGATAAATGGAGTTTCCTGAGAGATTTGTTAGAAATATAGATTCCTAGGGCTACCCTTAAGAATTTGAGTAAGTCTGGAGTGACACTCCAGAATCTGCATTTTAAACCATGCCCCCATGTGAAATGGATACAAAAGGACCTACTAACCTAGATAAAATTTTATTTTTAGTTTTAGCAATTTAACAGAAAACTCTTATTCTATGTAAAGCAAATATTAACTCATTAAATCCTCATAACTAATAATGTAGGGATATTGTCCCCAGTCTACAGATGACAAAGCTAAAACACAGAGAGGTCAAGTAACTTGTCCAAAGACCTGCAGCTGAACCCAGGCAATCTGGCTCCAGAGTCTGTGCTTGGTTGACTTTTAAGAGACTTAATCGCACATACATAAAAATAAACTATATAAAATAAAATCAGTATGTCAAAGAGAACAAAAAAAAAAAGTATATAAAATCACTGAACTGTAGGGCCAAAGACCAAAAGTCTGAAAGTTGTCAGCTTCCCTCTTCCTTGGACCTTTGTAGCTGGAGTTATTGTAGGCTCAATGCTACCAAATTTCTGAAACAAGTGGCCATAGAGTCTCAAGTGCTACCACCAAGTCCTACCAAAAGTGCTACTCAATTGTTAGCCACTGAAATTTCCATAATTCCCACTGTGGCAATCATCCTTATCCTTTGAATTCTCCACTGGGACTGCCTGGAGCTCCTGTGTGACCCACACTTGGCTGGTATTGACTTAGCCATTGACAACTCTTGCCAACTTTGTCCCTGAGTGGTGGGTGTCATTTCCCATAATTCCATAACTTCGGCCTGGGATCCTTCTCTGAGGGACTCATCATCTACCACCAAAGTCTGTCCTTCTAGTGTCTAACACTCTGACCTGCAGTCAGATTACATTCCTTTGATCACAACCATGGTACAGAATCAAACTCACATCTTTCCTAGACTTGATATCCTCAACCTCACACCAGCCCAATGCCTCAGAGCACTGAAATTCAGAAATAAGATATACTGCTCCACAAACATGCTTTATGGGGGTATTTCACACCCAAATATCTGGAATATGTTGATATATAACTGTACTTACTTGTTATCAGATCTAACACGACCCTTTCCTTCTCCAAAAATGAAAACAAGCCAAAATGAAACTTAAAATTTTTAAATTTACATATAAATAAGTTATGATGCCTTTGAATTAGACATTTTCAACTTTTGCCTTAAATAGATGGGATCTGTCAGATCCCATAATCTGATTTCAGAAGTTTAACTCCATGAATTGATTTTATATGAAATATTTATAAACATTAGAGGTGTGATATAGAAGACAGACTCATTATGGTCCCTTTCTTTTTTTTAGCTCATGAAGAGGTGCATTAGGAAACGGGACTCATTCTTAGCTGCACATGGAGCATGAATAGGTATAAGGCTAAATGTTTTTTTCTAGACATTTGGGTCATACATAATCAATTTGATATTGTGCTTCCTTGGTTTTATTGCTTAACTGTATGTATATACCATAGGAAGCAGCAGAAAGAAAACATGTCAACTATCAATTTATACAAAATAAAATTTGAAGAGAAAGATAATCTGTCAAGGTATCATGGTGTGGTGGAAAATATTATTTTCAATGGAGTCAGAGATATCAGGGCAAACATTCAAGTTTGCAACTTCAAAGTTTTTTTTAGCTTTTCAGAACCAGGTACAGGTTAATGACCTTATTCCCATACTAGAGAGAAGCTGGCAAATAGACCTCACTGAAGAAAAATAACTTATTTCTTAAAACTGTGCTTTGAACCTTTGGAAAAAAATAGGAACAGGTACATACAGACCCCCCCCCCCGCATGTTCTTCTTCCAATGTCTGAATTTTGTATTCTGTTATTTTATTAAATTATTTGGGGATCTAATAAGCTGGATTGGGTCATTTTAGTATTTGAGATAGTGTTAGGTGAGCAAAAGGGAGAGTAATTATGCTGTTGATGTGAAATGAAAGGGTCAGATTAGTTCAAGTCATCTCTCATTCCCTGGTTTACTCTATCAAGAGATTAGGAGATGACAATGTGCCATGGGTGTGACTCTCCAATTGAACCAACTAACTCCACCTAATTCAGAGCATCAGATGTGGGTAATGGAGGTATAGGAGAAATATTGAACTGATACATTGAAGGGGTCACCAAGGGAAGACTTCAGGGGAAAATCTACCCTGCAGGCAAAAATGCACCACAAAAACAAGGAACCTGATGACAAGTGAGCTTGGAAGAATCAAGTTCTTACTGTAATTTTGAGTTTTAAGTTCTTCCTCAAGCTCATGACTTTTCACTTTATTTAAGTCTCCTAAAATAACAGGTTTTGTCAAAGGTTACCAATGAAACCTTGGCCACCAAACTCAAAAGCTTTGTTTCAATACTTTCCCTCTCTCAGTTCAGTGGGGCTTGCCTCTGCTAGACATGTCTTCCTTCAGAAGCATTAACTTGATTCCAGGACAGGCTTTTACTGGAAGTCCCAACTTCCTTTTTTGCCCCTTTCTTACTTATTTACTTCTTTTCCCCTCCACTTTCTAAATGAGGGCACATCTCACAGCTTAGTTTTTGGCTCTCTTTTATTTTTTATTTGGATTGTAATTATTATTATTATTTATTTTTTATTGCATTTTAGGTTTTGGGGTACATGTGAAGAACATGTAAGACTTGCATAGGTACATACATGGCAGTGTGGTTTGCTGCCTTCCTCCCCATCACCTATATCTGGCATTTCTTCCCATGTTATTCCTCCCCAACTCCCCACCCCCTGCTGTCCCTCCCCTAGGCGCCCCCTACAGACCCCAGTGTGTGATACTCCCCTCCCCGTGTCCATGTGTTCTTATTGTTCAACACCCACCTATGAGTAAGAACATGTGGTGTTTGATTTTCTGTTCTTTGTCAGTTTGCTGAAAATGATGGTTTCCAGGTACATCCATGTTCCTACAAAGGACACTAACTCATCTTTTTTGATGGCTGCATAGTATTCCATGGAATGTTTACTAGCTTTTAGTTAGTACATTTACTCCTTTGGCTGCTACTTTTCTATCTCAAACCTTGATTAACTTCTTAAGCATGGTTGAAATTTCTAAACTCCTTATACACATCTCTAACAGATGTCCCACTGGCCGCTGAAATGTTTGCATCTTACCTGTATTAGTCGGTTCTCATACTGTTATAAAAAACTACCTAAGACTGGGTAATTTATAAAGAAAGAAAAGAGGTTTAATTGACTCACAGTTCTGTGGGCTGTACAGGCTTCTGCTTCTGGGGTACCCTCAGGAAACTTACTATCATGAGAGAAGACAAGCAAAGTAAGCATCTTCTTCACATGGAGGCAGAAAGGAGAGCAAAGGTGGAAGTGCCACACTTTTAAACCATCATATCTCATGAGAACCCAGTCACTACCATGAGAATAGCAAGGGGGAAACTGCCTCATGATCCAATCACCTCCCATAAGGCCCGTCCTCCAATTCAACATGAGATTTGAGCGGGGATACAAACCCAAACCATATCACTGCCACTCTTCTTATATTCACTGACCCATGCTCCCAAATTCCCCAACACAGCTCCTCTCACTCAAGTTGCCCAGGTTCCCAAACTTGGAATCACCTGGGACAAGATGTTTCCTTGTCATTCACCCTCTTACCTTAAGAGGTGCTAATTACTACAGATTCTGCCTGCCAAAATCATCTAGGTCTGTGCCATTCATCTGATCCTTCCACAGATGCTCTGTGTGTCACATCAACATTATGTCATGCCTGGAGCTAATACATCCCAAGAGAAATACAGGCCAAATGTACTGGGAGTCCAGAGGAGATCATTAATTCTTAAATGGATCATTCATGTATCTGTTCCAGATGACAGAAGGCAAAAAACACTGAATGATTACCAATCCATGGAAAGTCACCCAAAAGTGTACGGAAAGACTAAAATGAACATTGTGTCTTAAATAGAAGCTAATTGTTGTAGAAAGAATGGTATTTACAAAGAATAGGGCTCTTTTAAAAACAAAGCAAAAGTTTTTTCCCCCCCATAATCAGTCAATAGACGGTAATGATATGATGGCAACATAAGAACATACATCCATCTTTCCAGGTGGTTTTTATGGACCTCTGAATTGGAATCATCTGGGATAGCTGTTAAAATGCTGTTTCCCAGGTTTCATCCTGTATTCTTGTTTTGTAGTGCCGTGGGACATGCATTTTAAACAAGTTATATCTATGATTCTTAAGTACATTAAAGTTTAAAAGCCACTAAAAAATAAGCAAGGAAAAAGGTCAAAAATTACATCAAAATATTATAAATTACATTTTTATACTCATCTCTAGTTTTCAAATTTTATAGTTATATAAGAAAAAATAATGAGTAGTTTTAAAGTTTGTAGTCTCTCTCTGGATTTTGACTATATATATCAGGCAATAACTCACAGATAAGTTCTTTTAAATAATTAAGAAGGTTCTGTAAAAGGAAAAGATATTTGAGGCAGAACTTTTCCATATATTTTCAAAACTACTACTTAACTCAAGAGTGACCTAAATAATCTAAAGGTATTTTTAATTCAAAAAGTTTTTAAAATTCCAGATGTGTAAGAAAAAGATAATAAACTTATAATACTATCGTTCTTTTTTAAAAAAACTCAAGCTCTTTTGCTAATTGTTAAGGATACTGAGTTATTTAAAACATAACATGTTTCTGCTTCATAACAACATCTGTATTATTTTACATTTTTATTGGCAACTTTCACCATACCCTGGTGATTTCTAGAAATCCTCATACTTCCCTGCTGGTCAAAGTTTCCAAAAAATAATAAACAATTGATTATTAACTCTGATCTTTTTATTCTATGACCATGTACTCTATAAGAAGCACTTGAAAAAGTGGAGCTATTAACTTTAGGGAAAATAGGGTCCTTATACCAGATGTCAACTCTAGGAATATTTTGTTAGGTAGTGGGCTTACCTCTGGCCTAGAGCAGATCTAGAAATACCACCCAAAAGCCAAGGCCTGTAATCAGTGACTCCAAGAGTCCCCACTATGTCCAAGCTTGTACCTAGGCTATAAAACAGTCTCCTTTACTCTTTTCTCTCCTTTTCTCAAAAAGAAGGAGTCCCTCTCCCTAGTCAACTCAGCTGGTAATGTACTGGGTTACATTTAACACCAGTGTGTCTCTGAGTCCCACCCAAAGCCGACGGCAAGTACTGCCTGGGTGCTGCTGCTTATTTGAGGCCCCATAGCTCTTTAGTCACCAGGTGATTAATCCTGCCTGGACTGGGTCCTCCTCTTCAAGGCCAAGGGTGCATCTAGAAGTACTGTCTGGGAGGTAGGTCCTGGAATGGGGGCTTCAGGACTCTGCCTGGTGCCATATCCTACTGTAGCTGAGCTGGTATCCAAGTTGCAAGACAAAGTCCTCTTTACTCTTCCCTTTCCTCTCTTCAAGTAGAAGAAATAAATGTCTTCCAGATTTGCAAGCTGCACTGCCTGGGTTTGGGGAAGGGGTGGCACAAGCACTCCCTTGGCCACCCCAATTGGCATCTCACTAATTCATGTGTCCTCCTCCAAGGCCACTGGCTCCGAGCCCAGCACACCACCAGGACTTGCCCAGGAATTGAAGTCCCGCAGCCTAGACTGCCTTTCAAGTTTATTTAGAACCCCAGAGCACTTTAGCCTGCAGTGGTGAGGCTTGCAACAACTAAGGTTCCAACTACTGGGATGGGTGGTTCCCCTCTGACTAGGGCTGATCTAAATGCTCCATCCATGAGCCACCGTGGCAGGGCAGCACCGAGTTCCAATGCAAAGTCCCACGATCGCTGTGTTCTCCCTTCTGCAAGTGCACAGATTCTCTTTCCATGCCACGCAGTTGCTGCTGAGGAATGGGGGAGGAGTGGTGTTAGCAATTCAAGACTGTCTTTCCTACCTTCTTCAGTGCCTCTTTCAGTGATTTGAAGTTAAAACTAGGTACTGTGATCACTCACTTGATTTTTGCTTCTTATGAAGGTGCTTTTTTGTGTGGATAGTTGTTCAATTTTGTGTTTCTACAGGGAGGACAATCAGTGAAGGCTTCTATTCAGCCATTTTGCTCTGCTTTCTCTTTTATGTGTCTTTTTATTTGGAATCCTACACTGCCTCAGGGCAAAAAATGCATTAGATAGGCTAAGACACAAAAAATGGATATTCAAACAGCTATACATATAAACATATTTTTGGTAGTATACAGTATATGTATACCCTGTAAACAGAACATTTAGATAAATTCTATTTCTCTTGATTTATATCAAAAATATAAAAAATATGCATTTATAACTGCAACATCATCAAGTATATTTCTGACTGAAGATGACTTTGAGTTTAAGTAGGTATCAAGGAAAACCAAACCCAATGCATATAATTTTACGCATCTGATGATTAGAAAGATTGTCCATAGATAGGTTTCTGACTACATACATTTCAAATCTTGCTTTTCCTACACTACTTGAATACTTTGGTGACAGGTAACATGGGGCACACTCACGTCACAATACAATCTCTGGTCTTGTGCCTTGGGTCACAATACAGGGTGACAGTATTCCTGGAAGTCTTTCCTACACCAGAGCAACTAGTCATAACATACATAGTAGGGACTGGTAATCAGTAAATATATTCCACCAATGAATTGTGGGGGTGTCAAAGGCATGTTCCTGCTGGGAATTTTAAATCTGTATCTTTCATCTATGAGTAAAGATAATTGAAAGTTATTTTATATCCCCAACTTGACTTTCCCTTAGTTAGAGCCCCCAGAAGCCCACAGCTGCTCAAACATCTCTCATTTTGAAGGGAAGCATGAGGGAGGAGCTTTTGAAAGGGGGAGGGACTACAGTCTTAGCCAACTTTGATTAAATTATCTCACTTTTTCAAGTTTCACAGAAAAAATATGAAGACATCCCCAGGGCTCCTCTCAGCATTCTGGAAGGAACCCATCCAGTGGTGGGTACTCAGGCCTAAGCTTCTTCAGCTTCAGTGTATTCCTACTTTTACATATAAGTTCTTTTTATTTCCTTATAAAAACTTTATAGTATGCCAATTTTCAAACATATACAGAAGTCATGATAATATATAATAACTCACCATATACTTATCACTTAGTTTCAACAACTATCATTTCAGGGCCTTTCCTATTTCTTCCATGGCCCTGTCCACTCTTCCCTTCCCTCCCCACACCACAATTATTTTGAAACAAACCCTACACTTGCCATTTCAGCTACAATTATTTCTGTACATACATGTATGTTTAGGTTTATATTTCCTGTATGGGGTTTTATGCCAAATCTATCAGTGGCCATAATTAAAATGAATGTTTTGACTTTTACAAGAATTATATTTATTTCTGCTATTTTCATAACAGGAACCAAATCTATTCAACACTACTCACTTTTAACATTTACAATAAAGATGAGTGCTCACTTGGACAGCATATATACAATAAAGATGAGATTTCATTTGAGCTGACAATGACCTTTTTCTTTCACAATAGAGCTGTGAATAAAATTCTGTTCCATGAACCCCCATATGTTTTATTTTTATGGCTGATAATAGTCATTAATCAATCATCACACATATATATATATACAAATCACACAGAAAGACATATGTAATTCTTCTTCCTGTATCTCACTTCTCTAGCCTAAACTGAACTAGATTCTTCAACCATGGGTAAAAGTCTGTAAATAAGGCATTTGTGAAAGAAATAAGAAAAATACAAAAAAGTCATCTAACCTACTACTAGTTAAAGGAACCTAGGCCACACCCCATCCCACAAATGTGCAGATTTTTATATCAGTTTATTTGTTTTTATAGCACCATCATTATATGTCATGTCATTTTCATATATCATAAAGTATGCATAAAATAAAAATATTTTAAAATCTAATTATTGGCATTTTAGTCATAGTTGAGAGAAGGAATTTAAGTTGGTGCCTGTAGTTCAAGGAGAAATTTATACAATTTCACTATTTTCACTAGTAAAATAAAGCCTGTTGGGACACTGCCTTACGGAATTCTCCTTTAGAGCCATAAAGGCTCCAGCATGAGGAAAAAAATAGTATTTTAGTATGTTACAGAGTGCTGGAACGTGCCTTGGCTCAGGAATTGCTCTGATATTGAAGAGTTGTGATAAATTCCTTCATAATTTGACAGTATACCCTGGGCTTGAATCCAAGAATTCTGGGATAAACAAGACAAGCATGATCCCTACCTTCGCAGAACTTATGATCTACTGAAACAGGCTACTATGTGAGGAAGCACAATAAAATGTGGCACTTACTACAGCAGAGTTATTATAGGGGCTTCAGTAGTGCAGAGTAAAGGAGATGAATCAGGGATGACCCGGGAAGTGATTCAGGTGATGAAGCTGAGGCTCAGGGTATTATTATTGACATTTCATTTTATTGAAAGGGTAGCTCCGTGCAGAGGGGAGGGGAGATGGGATGAGACAATGTCAGGGCAGGGAGAACAGGTAGAAGACCACTGCCATGAGTATGAGCAAGAGAAGGTGGCACCCCAAACCAGGGCAGTGGCAAGGAAAATGGGAAGAAGTGGACAGAGTTGAGAGCTATTTCAAAGTTAACATCTATGAAGTTTATTGATGGATTAGTAGCAGTGAGAAGAAAACAGGGAGTATCAGATACATGTCCCAGAAGGGAAAGTGGCAATTTGTGTTTTGTGAAGTTGGACAAGGAGTTAAGCTATTTGACTTCTAGATTCCTATTTCAGTTGATTCTACACAGTCAGACAAACCTCTCAAAGTAGAGCTTAGCTGTGTACTTCATGAAACCTTGAAGAATATGTGCAAGTGGTGTAATCACTGTTATAATTTAATGGGGCTGCTTTGTGCCTTTAAAGCTAGGAAGCAAGCATGCCTTTGTGTGTTCAAAATGCTAATTGAATTATCTCTGACTTTAGTTTATGTTCCTTAAGTACAAACTCTTAAGTCAGGCCAAAGGGGTCAGAGCTATGTTGTACCATACTTAGCTACCTTTTTTATAAGAAAGGGTTTTTATTTCAAAAATAAACAGAGGCATACAGACATAAACCCATAAAGTATGTAGGCTGGTACTTTAAAGAACTATGTATTTGCACAAGGACCAGGAGAGCTTTCTTAAAAGGGACCAGGTCCTGGGAATTCTCTCTAAAAGTGATTTATTTCTGTCAACATTCTTCTTCAATTTAAACATACACATTCACATATATTTAAATTCCTTCAGACATTTGAGTTTAAAGTTTTACTCTTGATCTACTGAGTAAATACTTAGCAAATAGGCAATAAATTAAGTGAAGACAGCTTTCCTCTTTGAATATACCTTCCTCATACAAATCTCTATCTAAACACCTAAAGATTATTTGATGATATTTATTTCAAGATATTTCCTATGAAGTATTTATATATGTATTGTGTGTATATATATAATATATATACAACATATATATTACAAACGATTGAAATGTCTAAGATTTGCTGTTTTTTTCCTCACAAGAGTTTTCCTCTGCTTTCTGATAATGTAGATTTCAAACTTTATAGATGTATTAATAGAATCATTTTCAACAAACAGTTGTTAAATATCTACTGTATATAGGTGGATATGCTAGTGTATGTCAATGTGTATCATCACCATAATAAGTCAATTGTCAAAAAAAATCAGACAGCTTAAATGACAAATAATAATATTAAACAAACTCATGACCACAAATGGAAACAGACTTAGGTGAATACTTTCTACATTTCTAGTTTATTTAGAGGACAGCTAAGAACAAAAACAATCATTTACAAAGCTTGTTCCCTAGTGATCGTAACAGGAATTGTCCAATTCTACAGCCCTGACAATACATTTTCCATAGAATACTGATAAGCATCTTCAACAAAATGATATTGTACATGGCCAGTGGCACAAGTCAAGTTATTTCACATCCCAAGTTATTACTGAGCACCCAAAAAGTCTTCACATTATTTATATTTTCTATAAAATAAACTTTAGTTCCCAGTAGGAGGTAACTTTGCATTAAATGATGTACCAGCACTTTGGAATATATATCTTATTAGTGTGTATCATATTAGTACAATATCCCTAATACAAAAATCTCATCTGTTACTTTAATGGAAAGCTTTACTTTTTCCTCACTTATAACTTACAGAAAGACATGTTGAACAAGTTAGTTATGTCAATACATGTCTGTTAAGCTGAATTCCAAAAGGACTGGAAGAATTTCTTAAAATGCTCTGTTTACATTGCTGCTGCATTAACATCGCTGACCCTATTAAAAACATACATGGATAGTTCTGTAACATTTTGTATGATTTAAATGACAGGGTAACATCAAAGGGAGCCAAAATAGGTATTTTGATGTTTCAGAAGTGATTCCCTGGGGCAGAATGAGAGTGATTGTCCAGCTAATTTGAAAGTGATCAACCTTTAAACCTGAGTTGGGAGATACTGAGCATAAGATAGAGAATAAGCACAAACATCATCCAGAGTGGAGTGAATTTTTTTGTGGAGTTGTTCTTCCAACCTTGAAGTGCCAAGGAATCTTGCTGGTGTGAAGACTGGTTCTACAAGGAGAAATCGCTCCAAGATGTGGTCAACTTGAACTTATGACTTGACCTTTCAATCAAGCAGCCCATCATACAACAAATAGCTGCCTCAGTAACATAGCGCTTTGGCTCCTTCTTTATTACTCAATGAAACGTCATGGAGAGAACTTCTTATCTAGTTCCAAGGTTTGTTCCTGGGTTCCTGCTCCATCCCTGCCTTTACTCAGGGTCAAACATTTGGTCTCCACTTTCTATCTTTTGCTTCCAGAACTACACCTGTACTTTAGGCAGATTTGGACACTTAGATTTTTGGCACCTTGTCATAGATATTGTTTGAACTCACTCTGGTACCTATGAATTTGGCTACCCCTCCACTCAAACTCTGGTCTCCAGGAGTTCTCTGCCTATTGTATCCATCATACTCAACCCTGCCCAGACAGAGCAGAACAAGCAGTCTGGCCTCTATCCTGCGAAGGTACTTACTTGATCAGTCAGTCAGGAGAAGCCTGGGGATGCTTCTGTCACCAACAGCCCCAAACTCTCTGGAGTCTACAGCAGAGGTTTATGTTTGGCTTATTCTACAGACCCACCATGAGCCGGCTGTGACTCTGCACCAAATCACCCTCACTCAGAGGCTCCTCTTGTTGGACCATCACTGGTCACATAACATGGGGAAGAAAGCATATAGCATTGCAAACCAGTTCTTAAGACTTGACCAGAAGTGATACATTTCCATTCAAAATTAATTGGCCAATGCATCACATAGGCATGCTTCATGTCAGGAGATACAAAAGATCCCACCCAAAGACAGGAGAACCAAAGATATTGCTGAATAATACTAACTACTACTGTTACCAAAACGGGGTCCTGATCTAGACCCCAAGAGAGGGTTCTTGGATCTCATACAAGAAATAATTAGGGGTGAATCCATAAAGCAAAGTGAAAGTGAATTTATTAAAAAGTAAGGAAACAAAAGAATGGTTACTTCTTAGGCAGAGCAGCTCTGAGGGTTGCTGGTTGGCTATTTGTATTGCTATTTCTTGATTGTATGCTAAACCAGGGGTAGATTATTCATGAGTTTTCCAGGAAAGGGGTGGGGAATTCCTGGAACTAAGAGTCCCTCCCCTTTTTAGAGTACATAAGGTAACTTCCAGGTATTGCTATGGCATTTGTGAACTGTTGAGGGGCTGGTAGGAGTGTCTTATAGCATGGTAATACATTATAATTAATGTATAATGAGCAGTGAGGATGACCAGAGACCGCTTTCGTTGCTATCTTGGTTTTGGCTGGCTTCTTTAGCATATCCTGTTTTATCAGCAGGATCTTTGTGACCTGTTTCTTGTGATACCAGTCCTGCCAACCTCCTATCTCATCCTATGACTAAGAATGCCTAACATCCTGAGAATGCAGCCCAGTGGGCCTCAGCTTTAATTTATCCAGCCCCTATTCAAGATGGAGTCACTCTGGTTTGAACACCTCTGACAACTACCACAGGAACCAATTGTTAAGCCAAAATTTTCCAACCTTTTGTTCATGGAACTGAAATAGACCACATTATTGGTTGCTTAGATCTGTTGACTCCCATCAAAGCCCAAGGAAAGCTTTAACTTAATGTTTAATTAGGACATAACAGGGGTTGACTGAGAAGAAATAAATGCTTCTTAGAGAAACCTCTCCTGCTAGAACAACAGTCATTTGTAGCAATATATTAATAATGACAGCTAACACTACATTTATCAAGCATTTGCTATGTACCAAGTATACTTTTAAGCACCTTACATATATTAACTCATTTAATCAGCCAGCAATCCCATGATGTAAGTATTCTTTTGATTCCTGTTTTATAAACAAGGAAACTAAGTCACAGTGATGTTTAGTAAAGTGTTCAGGGTCAACAGCTATCATGATATACTAGTTGCTAATTTAACCTTTAAATTACCAGCATAAATATATAAAATGTGGTTTGGTGCTTCTCCAAACTCCAGGGTTTCTACACTGGGTCATTGTGAACACGTTGCCTTGTTATTTTTAAAGCAATGTCTCTCTCCAGGCTTCAGTAGAGAACATTTCTGGCACATTTCAAGAAGAAATAGACTGGGTAGAAATGTGCAGGAGTTCCACTTTTGGCTACAATATAGAAACTCACAAGAGAGCATCATTTTCACCCTAACCACCAAAACAAGCCTGATAAGCTACAAAATCAAAGTTTTATAAAATTCACTAGAGAGTGGAGGAGGCAAAGAAATGTGAATGAATGTGGTTCCAGAAAACAGTGAGCCTCTTATAGGTGAGAAGACGGCCCTAATTGTTCTCAATCTGAGCAGAATGATGGGCGGAGAGGCAATCTACCATGGAAGAGAACAAGGAGAAACAAGGCAAAAATTTAACGAAAGTTTAATGGTCACATGTGGTCTGGTGTGACAGATGAGAATGCTAAGGAGTTCAGCCACAGGGTCTGCACTGACTCATCAAATCATTCCCACAGATTGTCACCAAGTGTTCAGGATATTATGCCAAAGGCTGTGTGTTGGGCTGTTCTTGCATTGCTATAAAGAAATACCTGAGACTGGATAATTTATAAAGAAAAGGGAAAGAGATTTAAATTGGCTCATGGTTCTGCAGGCTATACAGGAAACATAATGGCCTCTGCTTCTGGGGTGGCCTCAGGAAGTTTATAATCACGGCAGAAGGCAAAGCGGGAGCAGGCACATCACATGGCCAGAGCAGAAGAGTGTGATTAGAGAGATGCCACGCACTTGTAAACGACGAGATCTCATAAGAAGTCACTCACTATTGTGAGGACGGTACCAAGGGGATGGTGATAAATCATTCATGAGAAATCTGCCCCCATGATCCAATCACCTCCCATCAGGCCCCACCTCCAACACTAGAGATTACAATTCAACGTGTGATTTGGGTGGGGACAACATCCAAACTATATCAAGCTGAGATAGGTAGAAAAAAGAGAGATGACCCACTTGCCTTTCCTAAGTGCAAGGCAGCCACCTCTAAAAACAGAACTGAAAACTCCAGAAAGCACATCGGAGACACTCTCTGCTCTGAGGTACTGAAGCCATGGGTAAGTTGAGAGAAATCTATCTGTGATACTCCCAGAAGTCAAGAACAGAAAGACTGACAACCCAATAAAAACGGGCAAAATAGTTACTCAAACAGATACATCACAAAAGAAGATTGTATGAAAGACAAATAAGTATACAGAATAGTGGTCAATATCTTCAGTTTCCAGGTAAATGCAAATTAGACCAAAATGTAAAAGACTGACAACATTGAATTTTGGTGAGAATAGGAAGCAACTAGAACTCTTGCGCATTTCTATTTAGAGTGTAGGCTGGGCATAGTGGCTCATGCCTATAATCCTAGCACTTTGGGAGGCTCACACAGGAGGAAAGCCTGAGCCTAGGAGTTCGAGGCTGCAGTTCCAGGGCAACAGAGTGAGATCTTTCTCTAAAAAATAATTTTAAAACCCCACACATTAAAAGTGTTAAAATTCTGGTTAGAGTATGAAATAGTACAACCAATTTGAATAACTGTTTGGCAGTTTTTAATAGTTAAACATAGATCTGTCCTAAGACTCAGCAATTCCACTCCTAGGCAATTACTATAGCTAAATGAAAATGCATGTTCATAAAAAGACTTATTTACTAGTGATCAAAACAGTCTTATGCATAATAAGTCACAACTGGAGATTACCTACATGCTCACCAATGTGTATGTGGATAAAACTTTGTTTATACAATTGAATTCAATTCATCAATAAAAAATATAAATTACTCATATACCCCCAAAGATGGATGTTTCTCAAAAACATTATGCTGAGTGAAAGAAGTCAAACACAAGAGTATATATGTATGAATCCATTTATATGAAGTTCACCAAAATAATATATGGTGATAGAAATTAAAACGGTAATTGAATTGACCTGAAAAGGGCCAAGAAAGACTTCTGGCCTGGTAAAAGGTTCTTTACTTGGTTTCAGATGTTTAGTGCATACAGTTCTCAAAACTTAACTGAAACAAAGTTTTGTACAATTTATTGCAGCATAATTATACCTCAGTTTTTAACTGTACATGGTCAAATGTCATTATTTCAGAATATTGAGAATGAGTCAGCGCCAAATTCAGTCCATGATATAAGAGTTAAAAGCCAGGTCCTGCAAGCCACCCCAGGTCAATATTTTAAAAATCACAGTACTTTTCTTATTCATAGCATTTAATAGACAGCTACAGACAGGACAGGGCTTGCTATAAAAAGGGCACAATCCCATACCTGATGAGTGATCTTTTCCTTTTATCTGTCTCTAGCCAGTGTTATCTCAGGCTGATTCACTCAAAACCTGCTGAGGTGTCACTGCTATAATCTCTCAGTGTCAGCCTATAATTGTTTAGGGTCAGCCTTTAATTCATTGAGGATTCCCACTCTAACCATGCAGAGCTTATCGATTGTATGGCTGGTGAGAGCTCTACCATTAACTGCTTGACTGTTTCATTATTGCCACTTCTGATCTCAAGTTCTCTATACAAGTCTGTGCAAATACTTTCCCGTGAGGCTCCTTTGAAGTACTCCAAACTGACTACAGGTGGCTGTAAGTGAGAAAAAGAACATCTCATAGTCTTAACACTGCCTAAAATAGCACTCCTCACACTTTAATGCGCATAAAAATCGCCAAGGAATCTTGTTAAAATGAAGATCCTGATTCAGTAGGTCTGGAGTGGAGCCCAAGGTTCTGCATTTCTAAAAGCTCGCAGGTAATGGGACAATGCTGGGCCATGGGCCACACTTCGAGTTGTGAGGACCAAGTATTCTTTTCCCTATGGTTATGTTCTCTGTTTCTAGAAATTGCCTCTCTCCATGTGTAGATTTGCAATCCAGGCTTTGATATTCGACAGCTTCAGTTTCAAAATGTGCAAGCTAGGGTCCCAACAGTAGACAAAGGATAGCTTTTGGATTTCAAAATAAACATTTGGACAGGCATTCTAGTTTTTGTGTATTCACTCAAAATCAATTCATCTCCTTCGATGCATTCCCATCATCGGTCTGTAGGATTTTTATTGACTAGCAGCTCCCATAGGACAGGTAGCAGATCTTCCAGAATCATCTAAGACCAGAGCAGTGGGCCACATGCTGGAGCCTCACCAACACCTCAGCTCCTGCTTCAGCAGGAACACCCTATCTGATAGCCAGGGAAGGAGGAATATAGGTCAGGGAGTCCCTCTCTGGGATGGGTCAGAGCCTGCTTCCATAATCAGGTCGGGGAAAAGGGCTTCTTTTCCCAGTGGTTCTGCTGGGTGCAATGTTGCTCCTCAGGCAAGCATAAAGGAAAACAGATTTTGCCCCAAAGTAACCTTTGGGCAATAGCATTACAAGAGATGGTAATATTACAGTGACAGGATTATATTTGACATCCCATAGGGACATATATTGAAAGTCTAAAATCTTTAAATAAATATTTAAGATGACAAAAATGTTATCTCTATGCAAGAGTTCCAGACTTTATTTTTTAAAATGTACTGGAATCATTGAATCTAAGCAATTCAGAATATTCATAAGTCCCCCAACCATTTTACTTAAGGATTTAATTTATCATTCAGAATAAAACTTTATATTTAAAACAAGAAATATCAGTGCTTAATGTGGTATAATATACACACATGTGGTATGATATACACTTGAGTTACTGCAATTGATCAGGTTTTTTGTTAATTGGGTCAGTGGCATTAATCCTCAGGCACACAAATGCTCTGTCAAAGAAACACAAATAACTAAAACTGATAGGCACATGAATGATGGCAAATGAAGAGCTCTTCGAATTGTTCATAGTTTTGCTAGTTTAACAAGACAGACTAGTCATGGTGTGATGAAGGTTAGGAGTTCCAAACTTTGCATAGTCTGTTTAAAATGTAAAAATAAATTTTAAATGAAGACAGCTAGTTAAGTGTTTCAACTAAGGTACAGGTACCTATCTATTCACAGAGATCTAGAGATTGATTAGGAAATAGGAATTTCAAGGTGCTCAGCTAGGATACCTAGTACTCAGCAAGACAGCTACATAAACATGAAGTAACAGGCAACTATTCATTCTGTTTTCAGTGCCTGTCATCTCTTCTAGAAGTCTTCCTCTGCCATCCTAGGGCATTTTATGGCAGTGGTTTAAGGTACTACTCAACATTTAACAGAGATTAGTCCAACATGTTGGTGGTGATCATAAAATACATATTCTCAGGCAAGGCAAATTTTCCTAACATGGGTTTAGCTAAAGAATCAGGACTTTTCTCCACACTCAAAATGAGTAGTAATAAAATCTAAAGGTGATCAGATATCTGAGGATAATCAGAGATAAATTATTATAGAAAAGCACTGGGTTATTTTGCAATATGGTATCATCACCATCATCACTGTCATCATCACCATTACTGCTACCATCATATACTATTGATAGCACAATAAATGAGAGAAACCTTATTAAAAATAATTTTGGTAATAACTACTAAATCTTCACAATTCATATACCATTTGAGTCAGCAATTTCTCTCCAAAATATTTATCTTGCAGAAATGCACATGCAAAAATGCATGGAAAAGCTTAATATTATAAAATGTCAATCCTTGCCAATAAAAGTCCAGTCAAAGTTCCAATAGGATTTACTTTGGGCAAATTAGCAAACAGACTCTACAATTTACATAGAAACATTGTTTAAAACAAGGAAAAATTGCAAATACCCTAAGTAATTTCTAAGACAAATTCATTTAACAAATGTTTATGAAGTGCCGATTATGTGCCAAGTATTGCTTTAGCCAAAGGCATAATTAAATAAAACCTTGTTATGCACCTATGTATAAAGCACTAGGCTGAATATAATAAGAAAAAAGTACACTTAATCGACAGATGTGAAAAAACGTTCAAGACATGCTGTGAAGTTACAAAGAAATAATAGTGCAATATATGCAAGAATGTATTTAAAAAATATCTTGATCTGAGCATATAAATATATAAATGCACAGAAAATAACTAGTAAAATATGTTACTAACAGGAGATGGATGATTACTTCTGGAGAGAAAAGTGGAATTGAGTGAGTCATGGAAAACTTTGGTTTTGTGTAATATTTGGAATTTGCCAGAAGAATGTACTTATCATATGTGTACCTAAAATATATCAGGCTACCTGAAAACACTGATAAGATGTTCCTTGTGATAATCTGGCCTAGAATAAACTGCACTTAATATAATGTTTTCAAAAACCTTCGTATCATTGCTAGTCGTTTTTCTAGGACTTTAAATTCTGGAGGCTGATTGTAGACAGTTTATTTATTTATCTAGTGGTGGAGGAGGTCACTGAAAAGTAACTATAATTTTTTAAAGACTTCTTTTAGAGTAGTTCTATGTTCACAGAAAAATTAGGAGGAAGGTACAGAGATTATCCATATACCCCTGCAAAATGTACTTTTGTTGGAAGAAAAGGCAGGAGGGNCAAATTAGGATGATATTTATCATCAGTCGAACTTGGATTCTAATCTTTATTCTGGTGCCTGGTAAACATGTGTGCCCTCAGAATGTATGCTTTTAGTAGCAAATAATAGGATGCCTAACAAAATATGGCTTAGACAACAGAGATTTGTTAACTCAAACAACCAGAAATTCAGAAACAGAACAGTGCTAGGTAGAGCAATCTCAACAGCTCTCCCTTGGCTTTTTCTTCATGGTTGCAAGATGGCTGCTGTGGTTCCAACCAAATACTGCATCCTCACAAGACAGCAGTCCAACGTAAGAAGGAATGAGAATTTTTATTTATGCAAGTATTTACTTCATTAGAGAGAATACATTTTCCCAACAGCATCCACATATTTCCCCTTACATTTAGTTGGCCAGAACCAGGTCACATGGCCACATTCAAGTCAATTACTGGAAAAGAGGAGGAATACCATGTTTGACTTAAACCCAATCATATTCCATACCCTGGGGCTGGGCCCTCTTTCCTGAACACAGAACTATGTGATACCTGCAATAAATCTGGATTCCTCTGTTAACAAAAGAAGAAAAAAAAGAAATCACCATTGAACATCCAAACAACCAACTTTGCTACAAAAAGTAATTAAAGATTCAGTTTGTTCATCTGTAAATTGGGCCAAATGACTTATTCTCATAATTGCTTGGAACACTAAGTGAGATTGCATATTTAAATCACTTGACTTATACTAGCTGCTTCACGAATCCCAGTTTTCTCCCTCTACCTCCTTCATTAATAATTTTAACATTATTTCAGTAAGGAACAATTATTATAACAGGAGGTGGAAGAGTGAAGGAGCTCAGAATTGGGGCTCTCTACACGCAAGTAGACAGATTACCCTAGAGCAGTGGTTCCCAAACTTGAGTGTAGATTCCAACACATGGTGAACTTGTTAAATCACAGATTCCTGGGCCCCATTCCCAGTAGGTCTTGGATGGACTGAGAATCTGCATTTCTAACAAGCTCCCAGGTGATGTTGATGATGTTGTTCAGGACCACTCTTCACAAGCCACTGCCCTGGAGTGAGGCATATGTCATGAGTTTGAGTGTTGGTGTCAGTTGTTCTCTGAATCCTCATCAGCAAACTCAGGGCCAACTCCAGCCAAGGAGACTGGGGAGCAGAGGTGTGAAATGTATGACATTTCTGAATAGTTTCAGATTATTTCCAGGCTGCAGAACTTTGGACTGAAATACTTTATTTGGGGATAGGCCTCTTCAGGTAAGCTTGAAAGGAGACAAGGAAGGCCACCTACCAACACAAGCCAGCTACCTAGTCCATCACCTGCCAAATTCCCAACAAAGGGAGAACAAAATAGCAAACACTCAAATTCTAAATCCCTTTAAGGGTTTACAAGTATTTCAAGTAAATTATCATTCCTTCTTTTATGCCTGAGAAAATCATTTAAGCAGAGACCCCAAGAATTTTAGGCTCTTTTGCTTTTTTGCCAAAGGACAGTTCTCCTTGATTGGGCTCTGTCACAAAATCCAAGAGTGGAGCCCCAGACAAACTGGCTAGACGAGCCTGCTGTCAATTGCTTTGCCAACAATGTACCAAAGAACTGGATTAGCAAAAGAATTCTTTCTGTAATTTGATGCAACAGATTTTTCAAAACAATATTTTAATTTGCATACCAAGCCAAATTCCCTCTCAGAGGAGAGATAGAATGCATTCCATTGTGTAAGACAATACTCATTCATTCCCACGCAATGATGTCAGTGCTTAGTGAGCAATGCTCTTTCTGCGATTCTTTTTCTTGCCTTTAAAGTTTCTATTATAAAATTTTAACCACTTCTGAATCATGCAAGATGTTGCAAATCTTTCTGTTATCGTTTTTGTAAAACCAAAAGAGACAAGGCTGTCACCAACTGCCTCACGCACAATTATTTAATCACTTTTTCCTCTTGATATGAATAGGATTTCTGAAATTTATCTTCACCTCCCAGGACTTTCTTCTTATAGGAATACTGATTTGGATAGTTTACTTTTGCCAGTTTTTAACATATAGGGGACAGTCTCATTGTTTGCTGAAATGATAGGAGGCATTTCAGGGTTATAAGGCTGAACCCTGGTAGGAATTTTGAGGTTAATGGGAAACACACTGGGCATTTTCTTAGGGGAAATACTCTGGCACAGGGAAGATTACGGACAAAATGCATTCTAACACATAAATGATATAAAATGGCATAAAGTAGCATAGCATGGCAGGGAGATTTTGGCAAGAGCTTGTTCTTATGATTGCTTGAAAAATATACCAAGTTAAAAAAAAACACAATTCCCTCTCTCATTCTTCCCCCCCCCACCCCCACAAACCTACCTGCCTGGCTATTTATTTCAAGTTTTATTTTAGATTCAGGGAGTACATGTGCAGGTTTATTACCTGGGTATATTGTGTGATGCTGAGGCTCAGGGTACAAATGATCCTGTCACCCCAGATACTAAGCATAGTACCTGATATGATTTGGCTCTGCGTTCCCACTCAAATCTCACCTTGAATTGTAATCCCCATAATCTCCATGTGTCAAGGGCAGGACCAGGTGGAGGTAATTGCATCATGGGGGCAGTTCCCCCATGCTGTTCTCATGGGAATGAGTGAGTCTCATGACATCTGATGGTTTTATAGGTGCCTGGCATTTCCCCTGCTTGCACTTATTCTCTCTCCTGCCACCCTGTGAAGAGGTACCTTCCACCATGATTATAAGTTTCCTGAGGCCTCTCCAGTCATGCAAAACTGTGACTCAATTAAATGCTTTCCTTTGTAAATTACCCAGTCTTGGGTATTTCTTTATAGCAGTGTGAGAATGTAGTAATACAGTAACCAATAGTTAGTTTTTCAATCCTCTCCCCATTCCCTCTCTCCCCTATCTGGTAATGCCCAGTTTGTATTGCTGCCATCTTTATGTTCATGAATATCCCACATTTAGCTCGCACTTATAAATAAGAACATGTGATATTTAGTTTTCTGCTCCTGCATTAATTTGCTTAGGATTAACTGTCTACCTATTACATATCCCAGAATTTTAATATTAAAGAAAAAAATCAAATTTCTATTTGAACTCCAACTGTGTGCTACTTTTTTAAAGTGTGAAAAGCTTGAAAAATATAGAATAGTGAAGAAAAGAAAATAATACAGTATCAATCAGCCTAAATTAACAAATGTTCACGCTTATTCAATATAACATAGCTAATTTTAAAATAAAAAAGATCAGTGTAATTAAAAAGAAAACAAACTTGTTTTTTTTTGTGCCCCATTTGCCTTTCACTATTTAACTTGTTGGGTACTCTTCTAGTACATAGGTTTATAGTTTTATTTCATATACATCTTAATCCCATAGATTATCCCTAAACAATACATAATATAGTCTTGTATATTTTCTAATGTCTACATAAATGCTATTGCAAATAGTATTTATAATACTGAAACTCGATTTTTTTCTTTCAGTGTTATACTTTTGAGTTTATCTTTTTGACACATATAGATCTAGGTTTTTTTTTAATGGTGGCATAACATTCTATTCTATGAATACACTACAATTTATCTTTTAGTCAGCTAACGAAACCTTCAGCTATTTTCCATTTTTCACCATTACAAACAGTACTGCAATGAACAGTATTGTTCATGTTTCCTAGGCAGTAGGGGAAGAGGTTTTCTTGGGACTATATTAAGGACAGAACTGCTTGGTCAGAACATCTGCACATTTTCAGCTGTGCGAGATACTACCAAAATGCTCTCCAGAGAGGTGATAGCAATTGGTATTCCAACTGGCAGTATTGACAGTTTTTGTTTTCCCTAATTCTTGTCAAAATTATATCATTCTTAAGTTATTACGTTCACCCAAGGGTTCCTGGTAAACAATCAAGGTGAATTTTCTACCCACACCTGGGATGACGCTGCAGCAAATGTCTCTTCCTCTGCTCCTCACCCCCAGCATAGAAACAGAGTGTCTCTTTTCAGTAGAGAACTGCTTTCCCACACAGTGGGATTATTGGTCACAAAGCTATGAAGGGGCTTCTCTCTATGTACAGTGATTGATCCAGAGATTGACATCATAACATGTCCAATCAGACTTTCTCTTTTGAGGTTAATATGTGCAATGGGAGAGAAAATAGCTCCCTTCTTTAAAGAATTTTAGGAGTGAGGACCAAGTTGTTTTTGCTCACCTAAGGATGAAACCATGGAGAGGAAAAAGGAATCAAGATTATAGAAATTCCACCTCTAGGTATATACCCAATTGAATTGAAAACAGAAACTCAAACAGATATTTGTACACCAATGTCTATTTCAGCATTATTCACAGTAGCCAAAAGATGGAAACAAACCAAATATCTACCAACAGATGAATAAACAACATGTGCTATAGACATGCAATGAAATATTATTCCACCATAAAAAGAAAAAGTACTAATCAATGCTACAACATGAATGAACCTTAAAAACATTATGCTAAGTTAAATAAGCCATACTCAAAAGGACAAATATTGTATAATTCCACTTATATGAAATATCTAGAATAGGCAAATGCATAATGACAGAAAATACATTAGAGGTTACCAGGGGCTTGGGAAGAGGGGAACTGGGAAGTTAATGCTTAATAAGTATAGAGTTTCTAGCTGGTATGATGGAAAAGATTTGGAAACAAATAGTCATGATGGTTTTATAACATTGCTAATGTAATTAATGTCCTTGGATTATACAATTTAAAATGATTAAAATAGCATTTTATGTTATATATATATATATATATATATATATATTTTTTTTTATCACAATAAAATATTTAAAAGGCACAAGATTGCTGAAAATTTAAAAAGGAAAAAAGATTAGATGGATAGTTATATAGACAGAAAGATACATATGTGTATCTCCTTACCACATAATTTGACTCCCTGAATCATAACATGCCTGAAGTCAGCCCTAATTCTTTTAACTTTTAGTTACATAAACCAATACATTCTACTTTTTAATCTAGTTTGAATTGGCTGGCACCAGAAACTCAAATAATTCTGGATCCTATTATTTTAGGCATAATAGTATACAGTTAGGAAGGAGAAAGATATACCTTGACATCCGTTTAGGTTATGAAAATTTTATTTAAATCCCTGATATTAGCAGAAAATCAACCAAATCTCATTCTAGTCGTGTGTGTGTGTGTGTGTGTGTGTGTGTGTGTGTGTGTGTGTGTGTTAGTAGAAGCTGGTAATAACTCGGATAAACATGATTTCCTAAGTTCATTTAGCTGCTTGTTACATACAGGTCTAGCCCAACCATAGTTTTTCGAGATACATTTCTCCTCTGGTTAATGTGCTAAAAAGAATTAAGTGACAAATTAAAGGGGATAAAGGAGAATAGAGTCCACAATAACGAGAAGATGAATAGTAAAAGTGATTATTTTATTCTGCTACCAAACAGAAAATGAAATAATCCAAAATCCTAAGGCAAAAGTAATTCTCATATTTTAAGCATTTATATTGACCTGGAGAGTGGGTGCTCCCTTTCCAAAAGTCATCATCTGTTTTAGAAGACACCAGGAGTCTCCTTATTTATAGTCTCCTTATTTATAAATGATAATAATAATTAATCATTATTATCTTGATTTCACCTGCCCTTTATAGTAAAGAAATTGACAAGGCCTCAGTGGAAAAAAAGAAGGAAGAAGGGGAGGAGGGGAAGGAGGAAGAGAATATCTCCTTGATTTTTATTTTGCTTTAGTTTGATGTTTCTGTCTTCACATAAGTTTAGCAACAGACAACGTAAATATAGATAGAACAAAATAATTGAGGATTCACAAAACTAGCTAAGTAATTTTTGCCTTGAATAAATTATTGAAAACAACTGTACTTTGAATCTAACAGTTTCTCCTTTCTCGGAAATTACACAACAGGATTGGTGTTGTGGTGAACAACAAAGTTGTAAGAGATTCCAAAATAATTGAGTGTTATAAAAATCGCAGAAATGCAACAGTCTTCAGGACAGGCAAGAAAAAGAGAATGGATCTGTGTGTATGGAGTAGGAAAAGAGAAGCAAATTGGCAGACGCTAGAGACTCCAATAGGCAAAACCTGATAGTTAATAATAGGTTAGATTGCTTTTATAAGTGTTTCCACAATGGCCAAGTTTCAGAAATGTAAATTCAAAAGGAAATTAGGTAAAATACAATAAAAACGAATTATTTGTTCAACATGAAAAGAAAAATGCAAAGAGAAGAAATATTGCAACATTGTGAAAGTTGAAACATTATTTTTCTCCTGAATTTCTTCTTCTTTTTTTTTTTTTTTTTTTTTTTTTTTTTTTTTTTTTTTTTGGCTCTGACATAGCTCCGTAAGGACTGAAAGAAGGGGAAGGAAAAAGGAAGCAAGGGATCTCATTGAAAAACAAACAGGGCTTCCGCAATTCATTTATGCTTCTCTTCATCTAGTTTAGCCCTTTTTCCCTCTCTTTAAACGCTTACATGGGTGTTTTCTTCTGACTGATATTCATAAGCCAGACATTTTGAAATATGTAGCTTCATACCAATAACAGGGTGGGGTGGGACACCACACAGAGGAGCTTGCATTCCAAATAAAAGCACAAGGAACTGCCTCTTGAAATCTGTAACATTTCCAACTCTGGGCAGGCACGTCTGGCTTCATGTGCCAGTGGTAGGTAAGACCTTCCAAAAGGAAGCAACATGAATGGACTACAATGTATAGTCCATATCTTGTTATAACACTATTGAAAACATGAGCTGATTTTTCCACTTCTGACATTGCATGGGTTTTCAGTATGCTTCACCTTCATGGTAGTTCAATTGAATGAATAATGCCATAATTAGAGAGAAAATTTATTCAGCAAAAAGGAGGGACAAGGAGGGTAGAGAAGGGATAATTGACATGGAAAGTCATTTGATATTCCCAGTTAAGCTTCAGAGTTGGGGTTTTGAGGATAATTCCAAACAAAATCCAGACATTGGTTTGGAAAGTGTTTCTTTAATCTGTGTTCTACTTCTGTGGCATTCCAATGATTGATATCCCAAAATTATAAATGTTTTCTTCAAACCAAATTTCCTGTGAATTGGCAACAATCAAAGTTTAATTGGAGACAATATGACTAATGTTGAGAAGGATATATTTGCTCTGAAGCTTCTGGAGGAAAACCTATTCTGGTTCAGTAAAATAAAATATGAACTGTAGCCATAAATAATTCATCCTACAGGGGAGTTCTACGATACATTTGAGGGCTCATTTAAATACTGACATTTTCCCTTGTAATACTAGGCCATAATAATTAAATGTGTTTCAGGGAGTTGGATAATTTAACATCCATTCTAATTCAAAGTCAAGGTCTTAATTTCCTTTGCACAGCTCTGAATTGAAGTAGGAGTTAGGACTTGACTCTGGAGGTGGGGCTTTTAGACCTCAGGCCACATTGAGGACTAGCTAAAACAGGGATGGGGTGTAAGCAGCTTTCCACAAGACATGTCTACCAGTGTGCCACACAAGCTTACCATTGCCATGGCAACATCCAGTTGTTACCACACCTTTCCATAGCAATAACCCAATGACCCGGAAGTTACTATCCTTTTTCTAGAAATTTCTGCATAATCTGCCCCTTATTTTGCAAATAATTAAAAATGGGTTTAAATATGACTACAGAACTGCCTTCAAGCTACTACTCTGGGCATACTGCCTATGGGATGGCATTTCTCTACAAGAAGCAGTACCTCTGCTGCTGCTGTATGCTGCAGCTTCAATAAAAGTTACTGCCTAACACCACTGGTTCACCCTTGAATTCTTTCCTGGACAAAGCCAAGAACCCTCCTGGGCTAAGCCCCAATTTGGGGGCTCACTTAACTTGCATCATCACCTCATTTTCTCTTCATTTAAGCAGATAGGTTATTGCATCTATTCATTGGCTCACTATTTAGAAGCAGAGAGCTATGAAATTGTTCAGTATGTACATCAATGACTACCATTTGCTAAACAGGCCCTCTTGCTGCTTTATGTATTACCTAATTTAATCCTCAAGGAAGTGTTTTCATTTTCATTTCAGAAATGAAAAACAAGTTTCTGAGGTATTGAATAACTTGACTGAGGCTGAATTCAAACCCAGAACTGATACCACCACAGTTTTCACCGCACGTAATTTTCACTGTGCTATGCTATCTCCAACTGAAGGAAGTTGGCAATACCATCATAAAGGGGCCTATGTGAAAACTACCAACTAAATGTTCATTGAGGATGAATAGAACAAGCTATATTAAAGATTTTTTCTAAAATATTAACAAGAGCTTTAAAAAATATTCTAGAACTATACCCCCCTTAATCCTAAATTACTAATATTAGTTATCTACATGTAAACTATTGGAGGTTTAATTTCTTAATATCCTAATTAAGTGCTTATTAGTATTTTTAGAAATACAGCATTTACTACTTAATAAAATTAATAAAAATTGAAAGCATAAGCAAACTTTAAGTTTTCAATAAAATACTTATATCGGACCTGAAGAATATTTCTTACAAGAAATTGAACAGTCTCCTCATCATCATTGTGCCTGTTTTCCTCTTTGCTGCTGAGAAGATTCGGTAATTTATCACAGGACAAAATTGAGAAAGAGAGGAGAAGGAGTTGGGTTTAACCTGGGAATAAGTCAGCACACTCCTGCCACCACTGTCCTGCAGCCCAGCTGGTGTCCAGGAGAGGTGCTGGGAATATTTCAGTTGCACTGCCTAATGTGGTGAAATTGTATCTCCAACTCATAAATGCTGAAAAATTAGCTACTTCATCCCTCTTTCTGGTATTTCACAGGGGAGAAAAGTGAAAACAAGGTGTCCTTAGATCACACCTGGGGGGAAAAAAAGGAGGGCTTCTATACCAACTTAAGAATCTGAAAAAAAGTATATTTATTTTTATTAAATAGGGAGATATAAATATATCTATAAAACATTTTTATGTGATTTAAATATTAACTATCACCAGACTACAATGTGATATCTTTTTAGCAGACAGTAACATATATTTGAGACAAGGTTCTCAAATGCCATTGTGACTTTCATAATTCTAATAATGAAGTTCTGTTCTATCTTGTATATTTCCCGAAATGATAGCCCCAAAGATAATTTGTAACAACATATAGAGCTTACAGTATGCAAATTAAAGTGGAATAATATTCAAGCACCTTTTCTATGCAAGTCCAAATCCATTCCTCCATATTTTCTTGTGTATGGTTGAAATGATCTTGTTAGATCTTAAAAACATAAAATAAGGTAATGTATGATCACCATAGGAAGCATATAATATTAAGGTATATACATTTTAAAATAATATTTTTACTCCTCCCAAGTCCCACAGTTTTGTTAACAGTCTGGTATATATTTTTCTACATCTCTCTCTATGTCTTTCTCAGGTCCATTGTAACATGTACCTACATTTAAAAAAAAAAAAAAAACTTTTAAAAAAACTTTAAAAAAATAGGACTCTATTACTCCACAATTTGCTCCTATCATTTACCAAAAAATCATTAATATATTTTTGATTAATACATGAAAGGATTAATTATATTTTAATGATTACCTAATGCTTCACAGTATGAATATCCAATAATTTATTAAAATGTTCACACTTTTATAGGCATCTTGGCTATTTCTAGTAATAAACTTCTATGAACAATACTTTCTAATAACTTCTTCCACAAACAATGCCACAATAAACGTCCCTTGCTCTCTCTATACATCTATTGTAATTTTATTTCTATAGCATTGTCTCCAAATTAGGAGTATTGAGTTAAAATATATGTTCATTTTAAAATTACCAGATACTGCCAAAAATCAATAGCTATTTATGTTTAGCTTAATGTGGATACAAATGTTCACATATAGAAATATTTATAGATATGTGCATACACATGGCTTACTTTGCAAACATACGTTTACAATATGTTTCCTAGCTCTACCAGCTGAAAGAGTTGACCAGTAAAAAGCCAACTTAGCACCCAGATCTTGGTTTCTAATACCATTCTCAAATAAAAGCAACCAGGGAGTTTTGGAGAGATGGCTAAGCCTACAGCTGGTGCAGGAAACACACAAAACGAGCCTGGCACATCTTGTAGTGCTAGAAGTAAAGAAGTACTAAAAAACAAACAATCACAATCATGAGAGTATGTCAAAGGGACACAGGGGCCAAGTGAAGGAGCTCCAAATGGCCAAAGCTAGGACAATTTGAGCAACAAAATAAATAAAGCAGCACTGGAATATAATGCAAGCATAAAATAAATATCCATGAGTCCATACTGTTATGAATAAATAATTGAATACAATCCAAGCAGTATTGGATTATAACCCAAAGTATAAAATAAATATCCATGAGTCCATATTGATATAAATAAATAATTGAATAAACAGACAAATCTTCCATGCAGAAGAATTCTAAATAATTCACGTAGATCTTCTGCCCCCAGTGGGTAGAAGATAATTTCCCACTCTTTAAATATGATCTATCCATAGTGACTTCCTTCTAAAGAATGTAGTATGGAAAGAGCCAAAAAATAAAAGAACAACTTCACAGAGGAGAAACCTGACAAACACTACTCAGCCAAGTGATCAAGCTCAACATCCCAAGTGGAAAGTCACATTGGTAATATGTGTCACTGATATGACGTGATGAGAAGGGTATGTCACTTCCGTAGTCTTTCTCCCAATAACCCACAGCCCCAGCTAATTATGAGAAACAACCCGATGAATCCTAATTGAGGGACACTCTACAAAATACCTGTAGAGATCATCAAAACCAAGAGAAGTCTGAAAAACAGTCACAGTCAAGAGGAGGTCAAAGAGACAGGATAACTAACTACAATGGGTATCTTGGATGAGATATTAGTTTAGAAAAAAGACATTAAAGATTAAAGAAATATAATAAACAATGGGTTTTAGTTTTAAATGTTTCAATATTGATTTGTTACTTTTGAAAAGAATACCATGCTAATGTCAGATGATAATAATAGGGGAAACTGGGTGTGGAGTATATGGAAACTCTCTCTGTACTATATTTGTAACCTTTCTGTAAACATAAAAGTATTCTAAAATAATAGTTTTATTATTTTAAATAACAATAGTTTTAAAAACACCAATTAAAGTGGAAACTGAAAGAAAAATGCAACAGCAAGAAAAACTACAAAGTACTTCAAAATATATTTTAAAAACAGGTACAGAACCTATATGAAGAAAACCATAAAATTATATTAAAAGAATTAAAACAAGATTTTCTACAGGAAGAGTTCCTTTCTGGGAAGAGTTAAGCTCACAAAAAGGCCAATCTACTGGTTTAATACTATTTCCATAAAAGTCCAGGCAAAGTTATTTGGAATGTGGGACTTCTTTTTTCTTGACTGGGGGTTGGGAGGTTGAATCGGTTCTGATTGTAAAGGTTTATGAAAATTGCAAGAAAACTTTTAAATGTAATAATGAAGATTTGCTTAATAATGTTTTAAAACATACAATAAAGTTACTATAATGAAAGGATGTGGCATTAACATGACAAAAGATAAAGAGATCAATATAACAGAGTAGAAAATCCAGAAAGAGATCCAAATATATACAGTATGTATACACACACACACACACACACACACACAAATTTAATGTCTGTTAAAGCAGTCATTCCAACTGAAAAGAAAAGGAACAGATGATGAATTTGGAAGGGAAAGAAGAAAGGAAGTAAAAAGAACACTACAAGCCAAACTCAAAAGGCAAAGTACATACAGCATTTTGAAAGGATTGAAGGCATTTGAACAAGAGCACAGGGAGCAGTTTGGGATTAGAGAAAGCAAATAGGAGTATCTTTGGAGAAGGCTAAAATGTCAGGTTGTGTTTAGACTTTATCCAATAGTGAAAGGATCACTAAGGAAAGATTTGATTGAGATAGGAGTTGGGAATGGGAGGAATAGAAGACTAACATTTATTGAGTACTGACTGTGTCTTAGGTTCTGGGAAATTGACATAGGAGGTCATTTACTCCTCATTACAACTCTGTGAGCTTGGTAGTTTTCAATTAGTAGTTTGCTGTTGTCCTTGCTAGCATTCATCCCATTGTTTTATTTTTTGTGGTAATACTTACAGTGTTACTTTGACATATCTTCTTTATTTTTTAATATAAAGACAAGAAGTAATTATGCTAATAATTTTATGTAAAAGGATTTTCCATATAAGAGAACAAAGT